>NC_043011.1:46217480-46249980 GCF_006345805.1 Octopus sinensis
ATTTCATAGGTGTCACTGTAAACCATTAGCATTCAAATCAGCCATATCTGGCCAAAATATTTAACCTATTCCATATTGAAACTGGCCAAATCTGGCCTCTCACCTCATCCCCAAAGTGCCATTCTAAAACTAAGCAAGTACACCATTGACAGCTCTCAACTACAAAATAATGCATCAGGAGTGGCTGTGTGGTAAGTAGCTTGCTAACCAACCACATGGTTCCGGGTTCAGTTCCACTGCGTGGCATCTTGGGCAAGTGTCTACTGCTATAGCCCCGGGCCGACCAATGCCTTGTGAGTGGATTTGGTAGACGGAAACTGAAAGAAGCCTGTCGTATATATGTATATATGTATATATATATATATGTATGTGTGTTTGTGTGTCTGTGTTTGTCCCCCTAGCATTGCTTGACAACCAATGCTGGTGGGTTTACGTCCCCGTCACTTAGCGGTTCAGCCAAAGCGATCAATAGAATAAGTACTGGGCTTACAAAGAATAAGTCCCGGGGTCGATTTGCTCGACTAAAGACGGTACTCCAGCATGGCCGCAGTTAAATGACTGAAACAAAGTAAAAGAGTAAAAGAGTAAACATTAAATTTGTCAGAATAATTTGAATACTAAAGGATTAAGCCAGTTGTTGTGGAACAAAGTTTTTTGGTAACATACATAGAGTTGGAATAACTGTGCAGCAGAAGTGGGAGAATGATGAAAGGATGTGAGTGCGATGTTGTATGTGTATGACTTTATTTCAAGGTATCTTTATATGATTGTTGCTTTATCTGCGAGAAATTGCTGCCAAATCTTCTTCAGATACACTGCTATTGTCTTAAAATATTCTGAATAAATCGAAGCAGTTGCTGAGAATGTTCAGCCTCACAAGTATAAATGAGATAGTAAACGGATATATGGGAAGAGGTGATATTGAAGATTTATCCAAAACAGGCCAAAAAAAGAAAGAAAAGTAATGAAGAAAAATGGTTATTGAAATACTGCAGCAGCTTAGAACTATTTCCCGATGGAAATTGAAATAAGGTAAGTATAAAATGAGTATTAACAAAGACGAATGTGTTTCATGCAGTAAACTAGCATGCAATTATAAGGTCTGTATTGATAAAATGGATTGGAAGGTTACCTGTGGTCTCAGGTGACAAGTATATGAAGTATCACTAATAGGATAGCAATACAAAGCTTTGCAGCTTTTCAACCAGTCATTGATTAACTGGATCAGATGTTAATGTTATTTATTTTAGAAGACTTAGGAGAAGATGATAGAAATGTCTTTTTGAGAGAGAATAGAGTCTCTGGAAACTTTGGTGACTTAAGATGCAGCCTGCTTGCATTTACAATGATACATTGTAAATACACATTGCAGGTGACTCTTTTGCATTATATTGGAGAAAGAAGATAAAAAAAGGAAAGGAAAATGGAAGAAGAATAAGCAGGAAGAAGTATAAGGGAAAAAGAAGTAGAGAAGAAATGTTTCAGAATGAAAATGAGAAAAATGAAGAAGAAGAAGCAAAGTACAAACATATTTATTGGTGAAATATTTAAGGATATTTAGTGGAAATACATATAGGGGCCTCCATCAGTCAAGGCTGACCATACATCTGTTATGACCTGGATGTGGCTTGGCCCCCTTAGGGTGTAAGAAGGGCCAAAACCACTTGCCTGAGTGGGGTTTAGTCTCTGAAGACCTGTTGTTCAGTTCTCTTGAGAGTTTCTTACCACTTCAGAGGCAAGATGATTTGGAGTAAAACCAGAAGTTGTCCCTTCATGCAAGTCACCTCGCTCTATGCCACTGATGTTTATTCAAGGGAAAGTCTGTCAACTCGGTAAAATACAGCCTGGCATCAGCGTCATCACAGGCATTACTGTAACAACACAAAGAACTGGAACAGATGCCACACTATATATGGCCTCTCCTCTCTAACTGTTCCACTAATCCACTTCTCTTGATATATCCACTCTGGAGAGGTACTTTACTGTGCAAATCACGGTAATCCCTGACTGATGGACACCTTCATATATAAAGATAGATGTTAGGTGAAAATATAAACAAAATCAATATCACTTGAAAGAAATTATGAAATATGAGAAGAGATGAATAAGTTCTCTGTTCTATGACTTATGATTAAACCCTGCCATAATTGAATTTGTGTTTTATTCTACTAGACCTATAAAACAAGTACCAGTAATTCAATTGACTATACATCTCTCTTGAGAAAAATGACTTTAGGTCTTGTCAAAAGAAATCATTGCTATAAAAGGTGTGATGTCTGGTAGCAATCTGATTATATTTCATTTCATTTAGCTGAAGCAAGAAGATCACAGCATTCTATTTTGCCTTTCCTTATAAATCTAAGAATCCTATGCTTTTGTATGAAATCAATATTAGAATACCTGAAGAGCAAAGGTAAACACCTTGAAAGCTGATTGTATGAGCAGATTTGATTTGCATCTGTGGCCGTGATATTTCACTCACATCATTTAAAGAGATGAACATCAGGCGCAGGAGTGGCTGTGTGGTAAGTAGCTTGCTAACCAACCACATGGTTCCGGGTTCAGTCCCACTGCGTGGCATCTTGGGCAAGTGTCTTCTGCTATAGCCCCGGGCCGACCAATGCCTTGTGAGTGGATTTGGTAGACGGAAACTGAAAGAAGCCCGTCGTATATATATATATATATGTATATGTGTGTATGTGTGTGTGTGTTTGTCCCCCTAGCATTGCTTGACAACCGATGCTGGTGTGTTTACGTCCCCGTCACTTAGCGGTTCGGCAAAAGAGACCGATAGAATAAGTACTGGGCTTACAATGAATAAGTCCCAGGGTCGATTTGCTCGACTAAAGGCGGTGCTCCAGCATGGCCGCAGTCAAATGACTGAAACAAGTAAAAGAGAGTAAAGAGAGTATCACTCATTCTCACTCCCATCTCTCTACATCCCGTTATGTCCAACGTATCATATCCGTGTAAGAAATCAATATCAAATCACTCGGGAAAAAGACACGAATGAGATAAAAAGAGATGAGATGCAAAAACTGAAAATGTTTAAGCAGCATCAACGATTTTAGAACAGAAACAGCAAAAGCAGAAAAATATTATAAAATTACTGATCTTTTGGAGGAAAAATTAAAATAGTTTAAATTAGTTTAAAATTGTGTTAAAATAAAAGTAGATTATTTTTCTGTATGGATGGATGGAAGCACTCCGTCGGTTACGACGATGAGGGTTCCGGCTGATCCGAATCAACGGAACAGCCTGCTCATGGAATTAACGTGTAAGTGGCTGAGCACTCCACAGACACGTGCACCCTTAACGTAGTTCTCGGTGATATTCAGCATGACACAGAGAGTGACAAGGCCGGCCCCTTGAAATACAGGTACAACAGAAACAGGAAGTAAGAGTGAGAGAAAGTTGTGGTGAAAGAGTACAGCAGGGATCACCACCATCCTCTGCCGGAGTCTCGTGCAGCTTTTAGGTGTTTTCGCTCAATAAACATTCACAACGCCCGGTCTTGGAATTGAAACCGCGATCCTATGACCGCGAGTCCGCTGCCCTAACCACTGGGCCATTGCGCCTCCTTTCTGTATGCAATACGCAAAATATAACAAAATTGCAAACAAGAAAACTGTACAAGTGAAATACCGTAATAGACCTAATGGGTGCTGAAATATTTGCACAAGTAATTGCAATTTGTTACTTTGTTCGTTTATCGTTAGTTATTTATGTTAAGACATAAAACTATTTCCACTGGTAATATAATGTAAGGTGGGATATTTTAGTATTATCTCGCCCTCCTGTACAATGCTACATGACATTTCAAACACAGCTTTTATTCATAAAGAAGGAAACACACACAGCCACACAGAAACGAGGAAACATCTTTCATTATAGCACTTCATACCTGCTAACCTTATCACCTCTGCAACTACTATCCACTATGGTGAAAAATACCAAGTTCTAAAAGAAAATACAGCAGAGGCAATAAACGAGTAAGTTTGTCTGTCTAAATCTGTGTGTGTGTGTGTGTGTGTGTAAATTATTAAGGTGGCTGTGCAATTTTGAACTGAAAGGCAACAAGTATAGCTGTCACTATAGTGATGGTGGGTGTGTACTAATCAGCACCAGCATTGCTAGAAGTAAGAGTCAGAACAGCTCTTAGTCATGTGAGAGCACTTTTAGTGACTATATATATATACATATATATATATATATGTATATATATATAATATATATATATATATATATAGACGAGCAAAACACCCCCTGTCCAATGGACAGTGCTGAGTCGTCAAATATTTAAACCAAATTTTCTCAAAACTTGCCCGACCATCCCATAGGCCTCCCCTTTGAGAAACACTGATTTAACCTAAATTTGAGACACCAGCAAAAGATGAAATAAAGATAGATTTTTTTTCTATTCCAAAGAAAAACGATTTCCCATGGCTTTATCAATTGCATTCTCACCTGGAATCGATTTTTGTAATTTTTTCAAGACTTATACATGCCCTGATACCGTCGGTATCTACATATCAAATTTGAGCACAATCAGATGGAGGATGCCCAAGATCCTAGAAGCCACACACACACACACACACACACACACAGACAGATAGAATGGATTTTATATGGCTCATGATTGTAAGATCATGAGTTCAATTTCCAGCAATGCATTATGTCCTTGAGCAAGACTCTTTATTTCCTGTTGCTCCAGTCTGCTCTGCTGGCAAAAATGAGTAGTACCTCTATTTCAAATGGCCGGCCATGTCACACTCTGCATCATGCTGAATCTCCCTCAGAACTACATTAAGGGTTCGTGTGTCTGTGGAGTGCTCAGCCACTTGCACGTTAATTTCACACACAAGCTATTCCATTGACGGTTTCAGCTGGGACCCTTGTCATAACTAGCAGAGTGGTCCTTTTTATTTATATATATATATATAGGCTCAAATTTTTTTCTAATATATATGTATAACACATATACAGACTCCACCCATCTAACACCCGTGGACATATTTACAAAGTCAGAAACCAGCACAGCTCCCATGACTTTAGGAAACATTTTTTCACGCTGAGATTTGCTGAAGCATGGAACAAACTCCCTGCATCAGTTGTTAGTTGTCGGAGCACTGCATCCTTCAAAACTTCCATGCTTCCTGAGATTCGCCAACACTACACCTGATTTTCTCACCTCCATACACACGCAAGCATGTACCTGACTCATGCATTGTTCGCTTTCCAGACATTTGTACACTACTGCATGTGCTTTATATGCACTGTCTGACAAGTTGTGGTGCACCTGAGCACTGTATACAATAATTTCATTATTATTATTTATTATACACACAGATGTACAAAGCATCTATATGTATGTATATATGCATGCGTGTGTGTGTGTGTGTGTGTGTGTGTAATGTGAAGGAATTTCCCATAAACAATAAAGCAGTATTTGAATGGAATTACCTAGTTATGCAGAATAGTACAAATAATAAAAAAAAAATGCTCTGTTACTACTGAAAAGACAATCAATTATCAAGGAAAACACACATGATGCATATATTAGAGGCCTGTCTTCTTTGATGGTTTTACTAGCAATAAATGGAGTATCTATTGGCAGTGTTGGTTTTATGGTGTTTTATCTAACATTCCAAGAGAAACAGATGATCTCACAGACATTAATCTCCATAAATAAATCTATATAAAAAGTATAATCACAAAACTTGTGCAACGTTTCTATGAGTTATCAGTCTTGCTAAACACAATGCTGCCAAATGAGATTTAGTTCACCGAATCTAAGAACTGTTGTAAGACGTACAAGGAAAAATTCTCTTTCTCGTTTATTTGATCTTGTTAATTACCTGTGTTCTAACATCATTAGGTTGAATGAAATTAAACACACACAGAAAGATGTTACTGATCATGTTAACCCCTTCACAAAATGCAATCACATGCACCACAAGCACACACAAAGTTTCTGAGAATGTAATTTGGTTAATATTTAAACTGGACTTAACTGTAAATATGCTTGCCGTTGATAACCATGCTTTTTATGTATCGTCTTTTACTATATATATATGTATATATATATAAATCAAAAAATTAAATTATACCATATAGAAAAAACTACATCCTATAGAAAAAATTAAATATCAGATAAAAACATATACCAATGCTTAAGTAATGTGCAAAATAATAAATAAAATGTATATATTTGGTATATATTTTTTCTAATTTATATATATATATCTTATATTTTGTGAAATTTGATTTAGTATTTCTAAATTGAATTTTTCCCTGTAAGTTTGGAATAATATTCCTAAATATTATTATAATTATTATTACTATTATTATTATTATATATATATATATATATAATATATATATATATATATATATATATATACATTATATATATATATATATATATATATATATATGTAGTAATAGTTAAGTTCAATCCAGGGATCCAAGTTAGTAAGTTTCAGGCATTTATGCAGCTAGAACAGATGACAAAAAATGCACAACATATGATAAAAAAGAAATTAATGAAACCAATGATAAAGTATATACTCTCTTTACTCTTTTACTCATTTACTTGTTTCAGTCATTTGACTGTGGCCATGCTGGAGCACCGCCTTTAGTCGAGAAAATCTACCCCACGACTTATTCTTTGTAAGCCTAGTACTTATTCTATCACTAAGTTACGGGGACGTAAATACACCAGTATCGGTTGTCAAGCCGATGTTGGAGGAACAAACACAGACAGAAAAATATATACACACACACACACACATATATATATATATATACATATATACGACAGTCTTCTTTCAGTTTCCTTCTACCAAATCCACTCACAAGACTTTGGTTGGCCCGAGGTAATAGTAAAAGACACTTGCCTCTTTGGTCATAAATTATCATGGGATTGCACATAGAAAAGTTCCTCTCGGAAGCACAAGTCCGAGCAAGATTGTTTGTGCAAGACCAGCAGTTGGCCATATGTACCAGCCTCTCCCCTCACCATGCCATTGATGTTATCCAGGCGAAAGGCAAAGGAGCAGATACAGCTTGGCACCAGTGACATTGCAACTCATTTCTACTGCTGAGTGGACTGTGAAGCAACATGAAAAATAAAGTATCTTGCCTAAGAGCACAACACACATCCTGGTCTGGGAATCAAACTCACTACCTCATGGTTATAATCCTGACACTCTAACCACTAAGCCATGTGCCTTCTTGCATGCACACACATACGTATTTATATATCATCATCATCATCATCATCATCATCATCGTTTAACATCCGCTTTCCATGCTAGCATGGGTTGGACGGTTCAACTGGGGTCTGGGAAGCCTGAAGGTTGCACCAGGCCAGTCAGATCTGGCAGTGTTTCTACAGCTGGATGCCCTTCCTAACGCAACACACCACTCCGTGAGTGTAGTGGTGCTTTTTTTTGTGCCACCGACACAGTGCCAGATGAGGCTGGCGAACGGCCACGCTCGGATGGTGTTTTTTATGTGCCACCGACACCGGTGCCAGACGAGGCTGGCAAACGGTCACGCTCGGATGGTGTTTTTTATGTGCCAATATATATATATATATATATATATATAGATAGATAGATAGATAGAGAGAGAGAGAGAGAGAGAGAGGAATATGCCATGTAACTTGAAAGTGCTACTGGCAACATGTAACCCAAAAGAACCTGGTCTGGTCTTTGGTGGCTAAATTGACGACCTCCCTTTCAGATAAACAACAAAACCTGCTAAAGGGTACAAGAACTTGTGAGGAGTCTATGACCATCCACTGATATGTACATATGCACATTAAGTAAGTTTGTACAATTAGTGTGTTTTTCTTTTACATTCAAATGAGGTATAGAAAAAAATCTGCACAGATTCATCTCCATAGATTTGAAGTTGGCAACAGCAAGTCAATGAGGACATCTACTTCTGGTGGCAATATGCCATCATGCAGGGCTAATGTATATTGTGAATATCATATTAATTATTTAAAATGTAATGTTAATTATCAGATATTTTAATATGCTAAAACAAGTTCATTATGTTAATTTAAGATAATAAAATTTATACTAAAATTCAGACTATTATACAAACACACCACACACACACATATATTTGTGTGTGTGTGTGTGTGTACCATCTAATTCCATCTACCAATTCTACTTGCCAGGTATTGGTCACCATAAGGTTAAAACACTGGCTGAAGGCACTTACTGAATTATCCACGGTGAAGGCACTTACTGAATTATCCACAGTGAACCAGGAGCCATGTAGTTGGGAATTGAACTTCTAAACAATGCATACATACTCTGTATCCTATCTTTCACATAAGACTGCAACAACTGCACATGTACATTGTGCATGTGTGTTAGTTTTCATTGCATCACAGACATGGTAAATTTACTTGATTTTCAATGTGATAAGTCACAGAAAATCATCTTTTTCTTCAGCTGGAGTACTGGCCTACTACAAGCTTTACCATCCTATTACAAGCTGACATGTGCTTAATATTAGTTCAACTACAGTTAAGCTCATATTAAGCATATGTCAGTTATACAGCTTCACACTGCTTTTAACAATGAACTCTAACTTCTCATGTCACCTATTTACCTATATATATTGTGGCACTCCGTCGGTTACGACGACGAGGGTTCCAGTTGATCCAATCAATGGAACAGTCTGCTCATGAAATTAACATGTAAGTGACTGAGCACTCTACAGACACGTGTACCCTTAACGTAGTTCTTGGGCGAGATTCAGCATGACACAGTGTGTGACAAGGCTGGCCCTTTGAAATACAGGTACAACAGAAACAGGAAGAAAGAGTGAGAGAAAGTTGTGGTGCAAGACTACAGTAGGGTCCACCACCATCCCCTGCCAGAGCCTCATGGAACTTTAGGTGTTTACGCTCAATAAACACTCACAACGCCTGATCTGGGAATCGTAACCGCGATCCTACAACCATGATCCTACGATCGCGAGTCCACTGCCCTAACCACTGCGCCATTGCACCTTCACACCTATATATATAGTCAGGTGGGAATAATATACTTTTGCACAAGGCTTGCAATTTCAGAGGAGGTGGGTAAGCGAATAACATCGATCCCAGTGCTCAACTGGTAACTATTTTATTGACCCCTGCCAAAGAATGAAGGACAAAGTTCTACCTCGGCAGAATTTGAACTCAAAACTTAAAGACAGATGAAATGTTACTAAGCAGTTTGCTCAGCATGCTAATGATTATTTCTTGTAATAGTTTCTGAGGTGTAAACAGTGAGTAGTGAAAATATTCTGCCCAAGTTATTTTAATGATTCTATCTAAATTCAATTTACGCAAAGCTTTTTCTATCAAAGAAAAAAAAGTGCCGAGTCAGTTCCTTTCTGGAAGAAAACAGAGACAGCTGCCAATGTCAATATATAACAGTTAGATTATTGATAAGTGAAGGATTTTTGGAGCAGGAGGAGCTCACGTGCACTTTATAAGATCCTGATGTAAGATTGATTGTTAAAAATAACACTGCGCAACAATTTAGTGTTTATAACCTGTCACTGAATAAATACAAGCAATCAATGCTGATAGAAATGAAAATATTTTGCATTCATGCATGAGTTGGGAAAGAAGAAGAAGGAAAAAACAAAGAACACACATGTTATGTTCAAAAGAGGTTAAGTGGAGAAAGAAGAAGAAGAAGAAGAAGAAGGAGGAGGAGGAGGAGAAGAAGAAGAAGGAGAGAGGAGGAGGAGGAGGAGGAGAAGAAGAAGAAGAAGAAGAAGAAGAAGAAGAAGAAAGAAGAAGGAGAAGAAGAAGGAGAAGAAGAAGGAGAAGAAGAAGAAAAAGAAGAAGAAGAAGAAGGAGGAGAAGAAGAAGAAGAAGAAGAAGAAGAGAAGAAGAAGAAGAAGAGAAGAAGAAGAAGAAGAGAGTAATGTAAAAAGTGGCACAGTTCAATGTGTGTGGAGTGGGGGAGTTGTATGAATAGGAAGTTGATTATGTTTTGGTTATTGAACATCACTGATTCTTACTGATTAACTTTTTAGATTGATTAAGATTTGAATGACAAGAGATTGGGTTGAAGCTGTTGTTTACACCCAGTCCAATTGTGGATGAATAGACCTAGAAATGATGAGCATTCCACTGATGAATATCCCATCATTCTCAATAGTTATGGTTACATTACCTAATGTTTTCCTTCCTCTGAAGATGATGGAGTGAGAATTAGGGGAATTCGGTTGCTATTTCTAGCAAGCTGGAAAACCACAAAGTGGTTCCGTTGGTGGTTTTAAAGAAAAGATGAGAAGGTGGCGAGCTGGCAGAAACGTTAGCGCACCGGAAGAAATGCTTAACGGTATTTCGTCTGCTGCTACGCTGTGAGTTCAAATTCCGCCGAGGTCGACTTTGCCTTTCATCCTTTCAGGGTTGATTAAATAAGTACCTATTTCTTTACTACCCACAAGTGGCTAAACATAGAGGGGACAAACAAGGACAGACAAAGGTATTAAGTCGATTACATCGACCCCAGTGCGTAACTGGTACTTAATTTATCGACCCCGAAAGGATGAAAGGCAAAGTCGACCTCGGCGGAATTTGAACTCAGTACGTAACAGCAGACGAAATATCGCTAAGCATTTCGCCCTGCGTGCTAACGTTTCTGCCAGCTCACCTCCTTGTTCTGCCAGCTCACCTCGATTAAATAAGTACCAGTTACGCACTGGGTCGATATAATCGACATAATCCGTGTGTCTGTCCTTGTTTGTCCTCTCTGTGTTTAGCTCCTTGTGGGTAAGTAAAGAAATAGGTTTTAAAGAAAAGATGTGCAAAAAATAATGGTGTAACATAGCTGATGTTAGGATCAATAAAAAGACACTTCCAGAAGTGTAAATTAAGTTATAGATTAAACATCAGTACTGGATAAAGATGGAAAAAAAAAAAAATTAAAAACAAATTAATTTGATATCTTAAGAGAACAGTTGATTACTTTCAGTTATTTTCAATGGAGAAAAATATGATGTAATCAATGAGTGTCTTCCTAAATTCATTATTGAATTCATGTCTTCCCTTCCATAGGTCAATATGTTGTAAGCAAACACATACTCTACATATTTTAGTTTTCCCCTCCTCCTTTTAATCAGTCATAAGTTTAATAATCTCTCTCTCTCTCTCATAATAAAATGAATGTGAAATCAGTCTTTAAATCAATAGCATGTAATCTGGAATTGTGCCAGCATCTAATTTTACCTATACACTATTTCTTATATAATGGGACTGCAGTAAGAGAAATAATGATTAAAAATAAGTTAATTCTATTTCATTTTATTCATGTTAAAGAAAGCATATCATAGGATCCATGTAGAAGTAATTTTGATATATAATATATGAAAAATTATGACTCTGTTATATAATTAACTAGCAATATCGCCCGGCGTTGCTCGGGTTTGTTTCAACCCTTTAAAATTGGAATTTTTGAAAAGTAAAAATTTTGCCTTATGTAGCTTGTTATTCTCTTTAAGTGAACATGTTTCTGGTTGAAATACACCGAAAAATGGCGACACAGCAGTCAAAAAATCGTAAAAAATAGGGATTTTCATAGAAAAAAAGCACCTTTTTGACGTAAATAATTTTTGGTGTTAACATGGTCCGATTTGAACTTTTTCTTCTATTGAACAAAGAACAAGCCTTCTTCTATCATACTCTCAATTTTGGTCAACTTGCACCACAGGGTCTCGGAGGAGATAGTGTTTGTTGAAGGCTACCAAAGCTGCCATACACAGACAACTTCAGCTTTATATATAGAGAGATTCGGCACAAGTGAATAAGGCAGATTATAATGGTCATATAATGGTCATAATATCGCCATTTTATAACAATACTTATTATATTTAAACATACTTTTTTAACCACTCTCTATTTCCTTTGTTCTCTAGACTGGAAATGCTTTAAAAATTGAATGAGTTGATTGTATGATACAAGAATTAATAAAAGGGATTAGCTCTCAACCTTGAAAAATAAGAACAACCAACTCAAATTAAGAGCTATCTAACCTGTCTAACCCACTCAGTCATATAAGAATGACAGATAATAATGATTACTGTTATTATTGTATAGCCCAGTTCAGCATTAACTAAAGAATACTCCTAACATGTAAATAACTAAATGACTAGATGTGATTGATGACAAGGATGTTAAAACTGATGCCATGTAAATTATGAATACAGGAATATAGTTTTGTATAAAAGTGACTATATAACAGAAATCCAGTACATATTTCCCAATATCACACTGAATACTTTATTGCGAGAAAAATATTAGTATTTATAATAGTGATTTCTTCAAGTTTAAACTGTAGAATTATTTTTACCATGACACTTTGAACATTTCATTTTAAAATTAAATTAAATGTAAAACCACAAGCAATATTTAATAACAAGATTGAAGGTTTATAAAATTTTTTAATATTTCCAAAGATATTGGATATTTTCTGAAATTATTAGTTTAAACTAGAAGTTAATTTATTTTCTTAAAATTTATATTGCACGTAACTTTTAACAATATTACACATATCACACACAATAAAATGCTGCAATAACAATCAATTTGATATAAGAAAGTTTTCTTTAAGGAAGGTATTTTTCTTCACTATTTTCCAATCTAAAATAAATCTGTCATGTGGAAGATAAAAGTCAGAATTTGATAAACCCTTTTTCATTTCATTTTATAAAAGATATAAAATTAATATATATCAATCAATCTCATTTATATACACTGCACATCCATTTCTTCATACTGATGCAATAATATGAAAATGGTTAGACAAACATCCCCGAATCAATTGTTTTCCTTCACCATTATAAACATTCTGCCATCTCTTTTTTGATTGTTTAATTCCATTTCCTCAACATTCTAAGAATATTGAACCTCATATAAAATTTCTCAATAATGCAAGAGAATGAAACATATACGTACTCTCTTTTACTCTCACTTTTACTTGTTTCAGTCATTTGACTGTCGCCATGCTAGAGCACCTCCCTTAGTCGAGCAAATCAGCCCCAGGACTTATTCTTTGTAAGCCTAGTACTTATTCTACCAGTCTCTTTTGCCAAACCGCTATGTTATGGGGGACGTAAACACACCAGCATCAGTTGTCAAGCAATGTTGGGGGGACAAACATATACACACACACAAACATATATATATATATATATATATATTTTATTTTATAGAAGGAGCTTCTACAGGACTAGAACTGTTCATTCAAAAGAAATCATCAGGAGCTTCCTGATGATTTCTTTTGAATGAAACAGTTCTAGTCCTGTAGAAGCTCCTTCTATAAAATAAATTAATTACTCTGCTATGTATTGAGTACCTTATTTACTGTGGTTAACCCCGACTCAACCCGGGACCTACATATATATATATATATATATATATATACATACATACATACATACATATATACAATTTCCATCAACGAAACCCACTCACAAGGCTTTGGTCGGCCCGAGGCTATAGTAGAAGGCACTTGCCCATGCAGTGGGACTGAACCTGGAACGATGTGGTTTGTAACGAAGCTACTTACCACACAGCCACTCCTACGCAAATGTCTTAGCAGAGAAAAGTAATACCATAACAAGATAATAAGGGTAGCCTTAGATTTACTTGTAACTAAAAGAGAAACCTTTTAAAAAATTTACCAAGATAAAATTTCTAAAAAAAATCATCCCACACTAATGTAACTGACTGATATTAGATGCAATCAGCAAGGAAACAAAAGGATTTTACTGACAGCCATGAAATAACGTGGTTTATTTCTAGTACAGTGGTTAGGAAAATATTAATAATGTAATGTTCAATAAGAAAATTGGATTGATTAAAAAGGAATATAATGTAGTGAAAAGTTGATTAAAGATGGTGACTGGATAAAGTATTCATGCTCCAGCTTATTGACGTGTTTAGTTGAATTTCTATATTAAGTTATAAGAATTAGATACAGTTTGTAAATGTTAGATGCAACAGAAAAAGAGTTAATCTTCACGTACACCACTGAATCTAGTCATGTGCTGCATATAGATATTATTGTAATTTTTATCTATGTTGATATAAAACAAGATCTGTAAATAAATACTGCATATGTATATGTGTATATGTAAAGAACATTATTAAGAGATGAAATTTTAGTTCTGTCCTTCCAAAACATCAGAGGAATGATCTCTTCTCCATCTATTCTATGATAAATAAGATGGATGGAAGCACTCTGTCGGTTACGACGATGAGGGTTCCAGTTGATCCGAATCAACGGAACAGCCTGCTCGTGAAATTAACGTGTAAGTGGCTGAGCACTCCACAGACACATGCACCCTTAACGTAGTTCTCGGGGATATTCAGCATGACACAGAGAGTGACAAGGCCGGCCCCTTGAAATACAGGTACAACAGAAACAGGAAGTAAGAGTGAGAGAAAGTTGTGGTGAAAGAGTACAGCAGGGATCACCACCATCCCCTGCCAGAGCGTCGTGGAGCTTTTAGGTGTTTTCGCTCAATAAACACTCACAACGCCCAGTCTGGGAATCGAAACCACGATCCTATGACCGCAAGTCCGCTGCCCTAACCACTGGGCCATTGCGCCTCCACGATAAATAAGATAATAGTATAGAAAGACAACTGGGTAATGCTGCAAGTTGGAGAGGTCAGAAGGGTAAAGGAGGTGGAGGAGGAATTACTGAAGCTGAATAAATTGACAAAAGTTTTTAAAAAATTACATTCAGTGTGCATCAACCATTCTTATTACACGGTTACAAGCACTATTTGATGCAATATTAACCAAGATGTTAATGAAAAAAATCTAAGACATAGTCTTCTATAGTCGCTAATAACTGAAAGAATTTGTACTGTTATGAACCAATGAGAGAAAATATTTTTTCAATTATTTTCTTGTGTAATTAATTATCATTATTATTAGTTAAATGTGGTGGGTTGGAAGAATTGCCAGCACACTTTACAGAATGCTTAGTGGCATTTCATCTGTCTCTATGTTCTGAGTTTAAATTCTACCAAGTTTGTCTTCACCTCACATCTTATAGGAGTCTATGAAATAAGTACCAGTTAAGCACTAGGGTCAATGTGATCGACTGACCCTCTCCTCAAAAATGTCAGGCCTTGCACCTATATTAGAATGGATTCTTATAAAAGACAATGAGCTGGCAGAATTGTTAGCATGCTAGACAAAATGCTTAGCAGCATTTTGCCTGTGTTTACAATTTTCAGTTCAAATTCCACTGAAGTCACCTATGCCTTTCATTCTTTCAGGGTCAATGAAATAAGTACAAATCAAATATTGGCATGTATGTTATCAACTACATCCCTCCACCAAAATTTCAGACCTTGTACCTATAATAGAAAGAATTCTTCCTTTGTATTATTACTATTATTATTATCTATTTCTTTATTGCCCACAAGGGGCTAAACATAAAGGGGACAAACAAGGACAGACAAATGGATTGAGTCGATTACATCGACCCAGTGCGTAACTGGTACTTAATTTATCAACCCCAAAAGTCAACCTTGGCAGAATTTGAACTCAGAACGTAGCAGCAGATGAAATACCATTAAGCATTCCATCTGGCGTGCAAACGATTCTACCAGCTCGACTTTGCCTTTCAACCTTCCAGGGTTCGATAAATTAAGTACCAGTTACGCACTGGGGGCTATGTAATCGACTTAATCTGTTTGTCTGTCCTTGTTTGTTCCCTCTATGTTTAGACCCTTGTGGGAAATAAAGAAATAAGAAGCGTTAGCATGCAGGGCACAATGCTTAGTGGCACTTCGTTTGTCTTCCTGTTTTAAGTTAAAATCGACCAGAAAACAACAGGAAAGGCAACTGAATTTGTTTAGAGCATGTTCATATTGACTGTAACAAATAATCTAAAATATGGCAGTGCAAAACATAGAAAAAGGCAAAATTCTCATATCTTAAGATAAAGTTTTAGAATACAAATGTAAATATCTGTTATATAAAATAAGGGGAGAAATACATTTATCTTTATAACAGCAATAACGTCATTTTACTATCTAAATAATTGTATCTGGAATGCAGTTTAGGAAACTATTTATGGGAATATTTGCATGACAGTGACTCTGAAGCCATATCCAAAGTGTTCTATCTCTATAACGGTAATTAAAAACTAATATCTGCATATACTTGATTGTGTATATCATTATTTCTACAGAATTAACCAAGTACCAATATATCTGGAACTAGATAAATGGAAAATTATAATTGAACAGCGATAATATAATAAGTATCTTTATAGGAGTTGATTGTAATAATTATTATTGTGGAGATACATTTGTAAGAGATAAATATAATAAGGAGAGCACAGGAAGTGGTCGAAAAAGCCAGCTTCTATATATGGCTGAAGCGGGTAGACCAAAAATGGCTTGAAAGTCATAACATGCTTGCGGAAAATAACATCACTAGGTGAGACAAGCTGACACTGAATTAGCTTCGCTGATTGACAGGTGACGGTTGGTTAGAGAATGCATGGGCTAAGACTACACGCCTTCATTGGTCAGTTACAGTTGAGACAGTGTCATATGACAACTTGCTGGGGCTGCCTGCTGGAGCTGCCTGCTGGAGCCTAGCAGAAGGTATTTAAAGGGAAAAATTTGACAAGATAGTCAGTTGCCCGCTGACACTCGTTGATGCTACATCGAAGAGGCCAGGGAACAGAAGAAAGATGGAGAAAGAAGACATGCGCCCAACACCAGAGCTGAAGATACCTCCAAAAGGGGGTGCCCCGCCACGTCAAAACGGTAGAGGAGGAGCGGCCGAAACCAGACGTGGTTCCTCCTGATGATGTCTTGAGCTAACTGGATCCTATAAAGGAGCTGTTGTCATAGCAGACCACGAAACAAGGTTGAAATTACCCCAAGCGAATCAACCCTAATATACACCTGGTATTTATTACCAATTACATACAAGTGGAACTCAAAATCAACCCCTAGAAAAAACAAGAGAGACAAAACTAAATACTCTCCAACACTCTGCTCCAACTACCACTCTATCTTTTCCCACCTCCAATGAGTAAAGATTACATACCGTATGGTATCAAATTCTAATTCATTTTCTGAATGCTTGCTTAATAATGATTTCTTATGTTAGCACAGAGCTACAAATTGTTAGGGATGATGGTGCCTAAGCAGTGAATCAATTCAGTACACAGCTGTTAGTTATTTTATCAATACTTGGATGTGATTGAGCATATTTGATGCCAATGGGATTTCAACAAAAAACAAACAGCAAAAGTAACTAAATGTCATGAGGAATTTGGTTTGATATTCTACTGATTTCTTCCCCATCTTAATATCAAAATAGCAATGTCATAACATACAAGGTTTCAGTATAATATTAATCTCAGTCATAGCTGTGATATCTATATATATAAAAGTGAAGTTGTGTGAGTGTCTGTCTCCTACGATTTAGATTCCTAACTACTCCCACATTTTGCAGTGCAGCATAACCAAAAGCGGGTATCTTATAGTCGTGATTCATATCAAGCCCTTCTGGGTATTAGCGCACATCCACGATGAGTCTACGATTTAAAAAAAAATTTACCATAATTTTTTCCCATTTTTAATGCATTTTTTTGCTATTATATAAGGGAAGTAACTCTCTAAAAATGCTTATATAGTTATTTCCCTTACAAACCCGAGCAACACCGGGCGATACTGCTAGTAATTATCAAACCATTTATTTAATAATATTAAGCTTAAGCATATAATTGTTATTGCCCACATGGCAATGATATCTGCATATATTACTTTAATTTCCAACTATTCTTATTGGTTCAGCAATATACATTTACTGATTACTTTCTAAGACTCCATCTATCATAGAAATTAAGGCAATGTAGAAAGAATGTTGAGATAAGCTCAAAACAAACTACCTAATCATGTAATGATTTGTGATTTACTTCAACAAACCTTGTAAGAGGTAAAGTGAAACAAATAAAATTTTTATGAATATATAGGTATAGGAGTGGCTGTGTGGTAAGTAGCTTGCTTACGAACCACATGGTTCCGGATTCATTCCCACTGTGTGGAACCTTGGGCAAATGTCTTCTACTATAGCCTCGGGCCGACCTAAGCCTTGTGAGTGGATTTGGTAGACGGAAACTGAAAGGAGCCTGTTGTATATATGTATATATATATATATGTGTATGTGTGTATGTTTGTGTGTCTGTGTTTGTCCCCCCAACATTGCTTGACCACCGACGCTGGTGTGTTTACATCCCTGTAACTTATCAATTTGGCAAAAGAGACCAATAGAATAAGTACTAGGCTTACAAAGAATAAGTCCTGGGTTCGATTTGCTTGACTAAAGGCGGTGCTCCAGCATGGCCACATTCAAATGACTGAAACAAGTAAAAGAGTAAAGAGAGAGTATACATTAACTACTCTGCAGTGCTTTTACTAATAAAACAGAGGTTGATATGGTGGTAACTCATTTCTTGTGGCATAATAACTGTAAAGAATTTGTTCATTATCAACATGTTTATGTGAATATTAGCACGGGGACTCATTGAATGGTAATCAGATAGGAGAGAGCACGTGTGTTAGGTGTACTAGTGACTATATGGTATGGTCAAAATACAGCTGAACTTTATGACTTACGTTTTGACATTTGACTTAAATTCTTTCTTTCAATTTGTGAAATATCTGCCAAATAATAAACTTTTATTTACAATGTTTTGTATACTCTAAGACTTCTGCTGTTAGACTTTACAAACTATGTGAGAGCATTCTATTTAAAGTATAGAGCTGTCTAATATAGGAATGTCACTGAAATATAAATATGTGTTACCTCTCTCGAAGAACTGCCGAATGTGTCCAAGTGTCCATTTTAAAGAGTGGTGTCAAACATAAATATTACACGTTGCACATAATAGCATTAGTGGCTTACAGCCAACTAACCACAATAAAAATCGCTATAAAAGAATGAGAGAATATCAATGGACTTGAATACAAGGTGGATAGAATTAGTTTCCATCATTTGTTCTTCTGACAAACAATCCAGCAGCTTGCCAAACGGAACCTAATTACTTTCAATGATATTGTCATTTCTTTCTTTCTTTGAATCAAAGAGATAAGATGTGCGTATGTGTGGGTGTATGTGTTACTTTGCTGGTATTTGTACACAAGAACACAAGCGAAAAATAAATTAACTAAAGTGCTAAGAAAGCACTCAATTTGCTGGATCACAAAAAGAAAAGAATAAGCAAAAAGAAAAATGAAATAAAGGTGAGAGGATGCAGTAGTCAGGTGTATTACATAGTTGTAAGTTTACCAGTTCAGTATCTGTGAGGTTGGTAATACTTGACTATTAAGAATAAGTAGAATTGTTCCCTACTGAATGAACGATTATCATTACAAGATCCTTGCAAATGCTTCCATTGTTTCTGAAGCTAAGAAAACACTGGATCAAATAAAATGTGATTACTGCTTCTATAAACTATTCTGCTACACCAGCCATTGAAAACAGTTTTGTGTTTATCTTAACGTCTCTCTGAAGCACTCTTGTCTCTTTCCAAGTTAATGAGCTAAAGCTGCTATACAAATTTCTCTTAACTATATGTAACATATTGCTCTACTTGAATGAATAAGCAAATCAGCAACGTCTTCTCAAGTAATTCTGTACATTTTTTTCCATTTTTTCTATGGACTTTCCCTTTCTGGTTAAAATAATCAATACACAGTAATGAAAACCACACCAATTATTCTTGACCTCCTGACCTAAAATCATTGCTGATTTAACTAGCAGGTGATTAGTAGGTGTCACTTCACTAAATCAATTATTTCCAAAACGTGCTCTTGTGAAAGTGCATATTCCAAGATTAATAAAAATAATTTCTCAAGTAAGCATATAGCCAGAGCAAAAAATATAATATTGTGAATACCATAGTTTCTGTAAAGTATTAGCAATTATAAAGAAGTGAAACAAGTCCAATATGACATTATCCTTGGAGAGATTTATCTCTCATCCATTCATTAAAATAGAAAGTTGTATTCTATGCAGTACCAGCATCCTTCTGAAGTGTTTAAAGATAAATTCTTAAGCTGCAGGCTGAGCAAAGTAAGTTATGTGTTTTGCCCATAGTTTGAATTAAATAATCAGTCTGAATTAAATTCTATCATTGAAAATCACTTGAACTTTATTGTTATTTATAAGTGTAATAAGTAGAGGATGAATACAGAACTGATTAACCCTTCGTAACAGTGGTGAGTTAGTGTCCTTATGGGTTACAGGACTAACAGACACCATCACCAAAGTTAAAATAAAATTTAATAACGAAATAATTCAACTGATTCTTAAATGCTATAGGCTGCAATGGCAATAACATATTTCCTTCTGTATTTTTTTCTACTTGACAGTCAATGTTCTATGCTATCATAGTCTAAATGATTTTTGCTAAGAGCAATTTGCTGAACATTCTCCCAACAAATAACCACTTAAATGTGAAGTGAGGCCAGACCCTTATGCCAGTCAATAAACTGAGGGAACCTTGTGGCTAGGAGAGTTTGGAGTGATAATTATGTGACCACTGTTCAACTGCTAAATCTTACAGTTTTCGTGTCTCACAAAGAACAGACTGATATAATATACAAATGAAAGAAATCTCTATCTCTAATTAATTGTCAAACCAATATTTTAAGTACACTAAAAACAGGACAAAACTGGTGGATACAGGAATTTTATGTGAAAACGAACGATATAAAATGGTAATCATAGTAGATATATAATGATATGTGTATTTTAATAACATTATCAAATACTGCCTTATATTTGTGAGCATCTTGTTATAATTGTATAGATCTTCTTACAATAGCAGTTGCCAGAAATTTTCTTTTCCTGATAAAAGGCACCAAATTCATTCTGTTCTAACCAAACGGCACTAACTCAATTGATTTGTGTGGGTGTATATTAAGTGTATTAAATGTGCTTGCTTAGAATATTTGTCAGTGCACACACACCACACACGCACGCACACACACATACACAGATGTGTATATTTGCATGAAATTATGTGAGAGTAATTCCTGAAAATATTTTGTGGAACATATTTTTTGCCATGGATGAAATATATGTGAAAAAAAGAAGGAAAACAACAATAGCAAGAAAGAAAACAGAATGGTTTTCAGAGTGAATACAGGCAGCATGTTAACAGTAGCAGAGTTCTGCTGAATTTAAAATCAATAGTTTTTTGCCCATGCTAGATTTGTGTCAAAAAAATATTCTTCTATACAGGATTCATGGTTTTATCAATGTATTTGTGTATACATGCATGAATACTTATGCATGCACGTACACAAATACATGTTACATGCACATACACACATACATGTGCTTACACAGACACACACACACACACACACACAATGGCACATGTGTGCATGCACACAAACTCATGTTCTTTAAATGTTTTGCATCGGCAGGATCACAACTTTGGAAATTTATTCAACTCTGACCATATATAGCAAAAGAAAACCAGAAATTACTTTTTTAAAATTCTCACATACCTATGTACAAACACCTTTAAAACTTCCATAACATGATTGCCCCACCCACCAATCCGCCCACCTACCCATCCATCCACCCATCCATCCACTCATCCACCCACCCATCCATCCACCCACAGATATGTATAACACATGGCTTTAGTTAAAAATTAAAGCAAAGTGTTAAAATCATTATAAAACATTAGTCAGGTTCTGTGTTCATAAACAGTTAAAGCTAATTTATTGGGGTTGTTCGAGGCAACCTCTATAGACAACTCAATCAGCTGGAAATAGCAGTTAAATTACTTTCAAATTGCACCCTACCATTTCCAAAAAAGACCAACAAAAATAAAAGTAAAAATATCATCATAACTATACAATAATGACGGAATTGTCTTAGTTGGAATGTCTTTGATCACAGAGTCTGCTTGGTCAGGCCTGGTCTGGTGCTATGTAACAACTTATTGGAGTTTCACCTATCTATCTCGGGAACATATGCAGATCTCTGTAGTGATGGGTGTGAATGTATACAGATGTGTAGCTCTAATTGGATTTAGTAAGTTGAAACAGAGAAAATTGTTTTAAAGCTCTTATTATGCTTACTGCCATTGATTAAACTGAATTTCGAAGAGTATGGCTGTTTCAAGACAACTAAACTTTCGATGTTATCAGATGTAAGGAATTTCATTATTTTGTTTAATGTATCGATAATTATAGGGAGGATGTAACTTGCATTGTCAGGCTATAACTATGCTGAACATCAACCACCAGTTTGTTCTTGATGTAGAGTAACCCTTTACCATTTTATAAGAAACGTCAGTTATTGTTTAACACCACTAAATCAGTCTTGATTGAATGAACCTTTTATCAAAGATCTTCCAGTCATGACCATCTCATCATTGTAAGCATCTGAGCCTTCTTGCTTAAGGTAAAACAATGTGATTTGAGTAATATTCAGCACCTGTTTCAAGCTGGTCAAGCTACATTATGGAGGCTTTCTTGATGGTTCAAAAGATCTGTGTTAGTCTTTAGTGCTACATGTGCAGATACTTATATTTCTTATGTATATATGTGTATATATATAAGAATTTTTTTCGTAATGAGATAAAAAACCAAGGCTGTGTAGATATTAGAATATTTATAGATAGAAGGTCTTACAGCTGTTTCCAGGATATTTATTAATTATAACCCTTCTTTGGTGTGAGAGGATGGTTAAATAATAGTTAATTTAGATAGGATACAACACAGAGAGTGAGGTGGAGGAATGAAAATAGATGTGAGGTATGTAGAGATATTGAATTTGTTGATCCATTTGTTGATCAGAATAGTATATATGTAAGATTCCAATAATACATACATACATATATATATATATATATATATATATATATATATATATTTATATATATATATATATACCAGTGAGTATTGAAAGGGAAATTTGGCAGAATGGTCATTCATCTACTGACATTCATTGATGCTGCATGGAAGACAATGCAACCAAAAAACAAAAAAAAACACACTCAACAGCAAAGCTGAAGACACCTCTGAAAGGTGGGGCCCTGCCACATCAGAAAACAGTAGAGGAATAGGGGCCAAAACTGGACATGGTTCCTCCTGATGACGTCTTTAGTTACTGGATCCCAAAAAGGAGTTGTTTAGTTAGCTAACCACGTAAAGTGGTTGGAATTTCTCTTATATATGTATGAGATGTGAGACATGGTTACAACAGTTCTGTAAAGTAGTGGTAAACAGTAACTGAATATAAATTCCTGGTTGAACTATTTCAGTCGGTTAAGTCTTTTATTTTTGATTCTGTTCAATAATCCAAAGAAAGTTTGGTATTGTTAATCCGTTCTGCCATTGATAGCTTACAAGAAATTAAAATCTTCAAAGATATCCCTACCCACAACAACTTTCTACTTCAGACACTCTTCAGGAAGGTTATTCTGAAGATTCAACAAAGCATTTAAACAAGAGCAATTCTTTATCAAGGAAAACTTGTTTTGTTATGAATAAGTTTCACTTTAAATAGAATGATAGTTTAAGAATTTGGGGGAATGTTAATTTTAAAGTCATCATTGGTTTTCTACAAAAGGAATAGGAAATTCTTTCTGTTCCAGCAACAGAAACCAATAGTTAGTCATATCCAACATCACACTTACAAAATCATAGTGTTGTTATCAATCTCGTTGTTGCTGAGTGAACAATACATGAATCAAAGATAGATCATGAATGATTACAGGATTTGGACCGAGAAAGTTACCCTCTGAGGCACAAGTCCAGGCAACGTTGTTTATGGAAGACCAGCAGTCACCCTTGCATACCAGCCTCTCCTCTCCATGCCACTGATGTTATCTAAGGGAAAAGCAAAAGCCAATACAGATTGGCACCAGTGACATCACAACTCATTTCTAAATTTGACTGAACTGGAGCAATGTGAAATAAAGTGTCCTGCTCAAGAACACAACATCCAGCCTGGTCTGGGAATCAAACTCACTACCACATGACTGTGAGCCTGACAGTCTAACCAGTGAGCCATGTGCCTTCACTTTCTCAGCCTAGGCTGGTATGATTTTAAAGTGCCTGGTTCTCACATAATACTAACAAGACACACTATGAAATGAAAGGAACAGTTTAAGCGAAGTAGACTGGGGTGAGTGAAATAATGTGTCTTGTCACAATGAAATGTTAATGACAGTTTTTCGATTAATATTGATTGTGGCAGTAGTCCATCAGTTTAACCAGTTATCAATAATATTTATTCTCTATTCATGTAAGATTAACAGCTTATTGTTCGATAAATAATTCTTCAAAATTGAAATAATGCAAATAATAGTTAACATTCCTGTTTAAACAAAAATAGAGTAAAACTAAATAGGAGGGGGGAAAAAGCCATAACAATCTCAGATTCAATAGTCAACAACGCTGAAATAATTCCTTATTTATGCTTGCATTGTTTGTCATGCTCCGATGATTTAGTTTAAATGTATCCCAATATTAGTTATTGAAATTTTTAAACCAATGTATTTTCGATTAATTATAAAATAAGCATTTGTATCTCTTTCTTTTTTTTACTTCTGGAAACATATTGTATCCCTGTGAATTTCCTTTTGGTTTTAACAATCTGAAGTATGTGCATAAGTGGAAATTAATACAATGCTATTAAAAGTTTCTTTGCAAACCTGTTTTTTTCTTTTTCTCAAAATCAACAGCAGTAAACTGTAAAGTAAACACTCACCTGAAATTAAAAGAAAAAAAGGAAGAAAATTGTAGTTATATCAAAAATTAAGTAGGGACAAAACAGAATAATTTTATTATTAAAAGACCGTACAGTAAATCAATTTGTGCAGGGAAAGTATATTTGTTGCTGTGAAACATATAGGTTTATATTTACTCTGTTACTTGTTTCAGTCATTTGACTGTGGCCACGTTGGAGCACCGCCTTTAGTCGAACAAATCGATGCCAGGACTTATTCTTTGTAAGCCTAGTACTTATTCAATCAGTATCTTTTGCTGAACCGCTAAGTAATGGGGACATAAGCACACCAGCATCGGTTGTCAATTGATGCTGGGAGGACAAAGACAGACACACAAACACACACATACATATATATATATATATATATATATATATACATATATACGACAGGCTTCTTTCAGTTTCCGTCAACCAAATCCACTCACAAGGCTTTGGTCGGCCTGAAGCTATAGTAGAAGACACTTGCCCAAGGTGCCACGCAGTGGGACTGAACCCAGAACCATGTGGTTTGTAAGCAAGCTACTTACCACACAGCCACTCCTGCACCTATCTTCATATATTAGATAGAATGTTCTATAGAACCTGTTAATTCAAGTGTTCTGGTAAAAAAAGTGGATATAACAAAGTCCCTGAATGGATGTGTTACTAAGCCTATTTCAGTATAGCAATATTCTGAGTTCAAATTTCATAAAGCCAATAATTTCTTTCATCTCTCTCTCAGTTGAAGTGAAGAATTGAGTGGCTGTGTGGTAAGTAACTTGCTTACCAACCACATGGTTCTGGTTTCAGTCCCACTGCATGGCAACTTGGGCAAGTGCCTTCTACTATAAACTTGAGCTGATCAAAGGTTTGTGAGTGGATTTGGTAGACAAAACTGAAAGGAACCTGTCATACAACCACATGTGGATCTTTGGTGATCTTTTTTTTCCCTCCATCTACCTTTTCTCTTGGACTCTCCTCCGTCTCCTGTTTCTGATGAAGAGCTTTACTCAAAACATAAAACTACCTTTCTCTCCTTCCCTAAGCATCTGCTAATACTTTACCTGTACCACGTCCTTGCGTTGTTGTTTTTTCTTGTTGCATTTGTTCCTAATTTTATAAATCTATATATGTATATGTTTATGTGTCTGTATTTGTCCCACTACCATCACTTGACAACCGATGTTGGTGTGTTTATGCCCCCGTAACTTATTGGTTTGGCAAAAGAGACCGATAGAATAAGTCCTAGGCTTACAAAGAATAAGTCCTGGGGGTTGATTTGTTTGACTAAAAAGCAATGCTCCAGCATGGCCACAGTCAAAATTACTGAAACAAATAAAAGAGTAAAGAAATACTGAGATAAATTAAATTTATTATACCTCTTCCCTAGAAAAATTCAGTCCAATATTATAGTCAAAAGAAATCAATACTGTATGAGAAGCATTGAGTTAGTAAGACCCACTGTAAACGACAACCAGCAAGTAGATAAGACATAAAATAAGTTCATTCTATTAACAAGGGAATTAACACAGCAGATACAAAGCAATGGTAAGATAAAGAGCACTGGTTTTAAACCTGATCTGCAATAGATTCGTGAAGAAAGATATATTTTTTTTTATCGAATGTAGTCTTATGTGTGTTCAGTGTATCTTTAGGGATGCTGATCAAACAGCAATCAAGAAAACTGACTCTCCTGCCACAGATTATTTTCAATAATGTCTTTTCATGCGATTTAAATACAGCTAGGAGAAACTCATATTGATACAAGGTGACAGGATCTTGTATTAAGGAGAGAAGTTGGCAACAAATGTGGAAAAAGTAAATTACAACAGAGGTAGGGGAATAAAGTTTCTGAGATATAAAGAAAATATTTGACTTGAGTTCAGACCCTAATTCAGTGTAATTTCGAATAATCTGAACAGCATTGATATTACCAAGTAGTAAAGCATTGTTCTAAAAGTTTTATGTTTTACAATAGATCCATGTGCCTAGCTAATTCTCAATTTTTTCAGAATATTGCATTGGATGGCTTACAAAGTACACACATTTTTTTTTACCAAAAATGTCTCAGAAGTTCAGCCCAATTCTTATTAATGCAAAGTCAGAGTTTGAGTCACTAAGAAGTGATCATTAATATTGTAATATCCCATAAAAGAAACTGTAAGCATCACTCTTACTAAAACTGCTTCCAAAAGTTTACAATATTATTATTATTATTGAGTGAGAGAGCAATGCATGCAATCAAAGTGACACGGGTAAATTATACGGAGCCCAGTATGCCCATCATGACTACCCATCTGATAAGGGTACACTAGGCACATACATCACAACCATATCTGCATACCATGGTGATCTCATATCAAGACGAACAGTGCATGACCTTTCAGGTGGGGCCCAGTTAGAACTTTCTTCAGGTCAAGTAGCCCATCCTGCTCAAAAGTTCCCTGAATAAGGGTTATTTAAAGATGTTGAACAAAACACCCATGTTTCCAAAGGTGAATTATCCAAACCCCAAAGAATTCCTCTAAATACATGGCTATGATGCTCCCCCACTTCTTCTGCTTATGATGAGAGATGCACATATTGTCAGCCACTAAGGGACATGCTCAACTGGTTAAGGTCAAACAACTGACAAGCAAATCTGTGGTATTGAGCAGAATATTTGCTGTAGCCCATCTTTTATACCAAGACAAAACAATGTACATGATAACACTTCCAATCAGTTAAGATAAGAAGCCATGAGAGCCACTGATTGGTATTTTATCAGGGCACTCATTATTATTATTATTATTATTATTATTATTATTATTATTATTATTATTATTATTATTAATCATTATTATTATTAAGCTCTTGAACTGGCAGAAGTGTTAGCATGCTGGGCAAAATGCTGAACAGCATTTCGTCCATTTTTTCATTGTGTTCAAATTCTGATGAGGTCAACTTTGCCTTTTATCCTTTTGGGGTTGAGCAGTGGGGCTGATGTAATGGACTTTGCCCTTCCTCTGAACTCGCTGGTCATTGCCAAATTTTGAAATTGATATTATTTTCTTCATGTAAATACAATCCCCAGTCAGGAGGAAAATTAAGTGACAATGCTTGATCATATATGTAAACTAAAGATAAGTTATAAAGTAAACTTGACACTCAATGTTTTCATTAATGTGAAGCCTAAGTGATATTTGTTTAATTGATAGAAACATTCTATATTTGGTTTAACAATGATAAGGTAGACATTCTGGATAAAACTGTTTAATTAAAAGGAGAATATTTGTTTAACTGATAAACACAAACAACCCTTTCTTAGTTGAAGATTCTTTCAGGTTTACAATTTTTACATTACCTCAATCCCAGCATAATGGAATCAGAGAGAAAAGATGCCTCCACAATGTTTATGAGTTATAATACAACAGCCCCGAGAAGAAATGGCAACAGAAATGCTGCTAACTATTTTTTGGACTACTTCCAACTGAGAAAAAAAAAATGGTACATGCTTGAAAAGAACAAGAAAAATCGAAGCACAAAAGCTCAACTACGATATTTTGAAACGTAAGTAGATGAAATATTGGGTTGTAGATTAAAGAAACAATGGTTTAATAATAACGAAAAATAATACTAAAAATTATTTCTTTAAAATAATCTTTGAAGATAAGCTGAAGGTAACTGCAAACGATAATGTTTTTTTGGTTTTCTTTTGATGGACTAGTAAACAGTTCTTATCAAATTTATGATCAATAGAAAATTAATTTCACCCCTTGTTATATTTTAAAAATCTACTAAAACTATGAAAAAGAATGTTGATAAATAATATAAAAGACTGACTGAAATTTTTTTTTTTAATACAAAGTTTGGGTTCTTTGAATATTTTGGACGTTATTCAAGGTTCTTTCTTATTCCCTATTTCTGTTATATTGTACTCTTTTCAAAATCACATCAAATTATATAACTTTCATATTTCCAAAAGTTGCAGTAGAATCTGAACCCAATCAGTCAACATCATAACTCAAACCAACAGACTATGTAGCTTTGTCTATTCTGTTTCAAGTTTTAACAGTGGAGATGAATCATTTTGTAAAATATAAGCAAAGGGAAAAGAAAAAATTGAACAAAACAGGGTATTTTTGCCATAAATATAATAATGGGCATTAAAACAATATATTAGCAAATGGCACATTTTATATGGTGATATTAAAACAAAACTTAAAGAACTTTATATTACAGATTTTGTATTTCCGCAAAATATGTATGTAAGAATATCTTGGTGAGACTGTGAAACACAGCTTTAATATGTCAATAAATAATAAAATAAGTTATAGTTGTTTTATGTAAGTGGTCTGGCTTCTTCATGATTATTTAAGAATTTAATCCAAACACATATGGAGTATATTCTAGAAATATATTTTGAGTCAAGTACATCAACATCAAAATAAATATCAAATGGAAATTGTAGTTGTGATACTTGCGCCGGTGACATGTAAAAAGCACCATCCGAACGTGGCCGATGCCAGCGCCACCCTGACTGGCTTCCGTGCCGGTGGCACATAAAAAGCACCAACCGATCATGGCTGTTGTCAGCCTCCTCTGGCACCTGTACCGGTGGCACGTAAAAAGCACCCACTACACTCACGGAGTGGTTGGCATTAGGAAGGGCATCCAGCTGTAGAAACACTGCCAGATCAAACTGGAGCCTGGTGCAGCCTCCTGGTTTCCCAGACCCCGGTTGAACTATTCAACCCATGCTAGCACGGAAAATGGACGTTAAACGATGATGATGATGAGGATGATTATAGTACCTGGAAATATATTGTAACAAAAGGATTAAATATAGTTTTCTTTTTTCTTTTTTATGAGCAGCATTGATATTTCATAAGAAACTGAATGCAATAAACTTTAAATGATCTGATGAGAAGGACTACAAATAACAAGCAGAAATATACTTCTGTGTTTCAAAACTATTTTTGAAGAAACAATCTGAGAAAACTGAGGTGCATCTTATTAGTTCTGTCAGTTTTATGAGCTATCAAATTATTTATTAGGAGCACTCCGTCGGTTACGACGATGAGGGTCCCAGCTGATACGATCAACGGAACAGCTTGCTCGTGAAATTAACATGCAAGTGGCTGAGCATTCCACAGACACGTGTACCCTTACGTAGTTCTCGAGGAGATTCAGCGTGACACAGAGTGTGACAAGGCTGTCCCCTTTGAAATACAGGTACAACAGAAACAGGAAGAAAGAGTGAGAGAAAGTTGTGGTGAAAGAGTACAGCAGGGTTCACCAACACCCCCTGCAGGAGCCTTGTGAAGCTTTAGGTGTTTTCGCTCAATAAACACTCACAATGCCTGGTCTGGGAATCGAAACCGCGATCCTACGACCGCGAGTCCGCTGCCCTAACCACTGGGCCATTGCGCCTCCACTTGTTTTAACAACTAGAGTTTATGAAATGAGTATCATGAAATCAGTAGTATGTTAAGTTGACTTAACTACAAACCTCTCATTCAAATAGTGACTTTATGCTTAGGTGAAAGAGCTAAATATATATTAACATGTTGAAGTTGGCTCAGTCAAAGGCCCTTCTAATAGGCAAAAATCTAGCAGTGTGTCAAACTGAAATGAATGACTAATGTTACCCTATCATGATGAATATTGAATATAATCATTTACATCAGAGGTACAAAACCAGAAACATGAGCTGGAGGGAGGGCTGTTTAATTAACCTTAAGTAATAATAAAATAAATGCACCCTTTTTAAAGCCTAGTCGGGCTCATGGGCCTGGTTTCCTGGTTTCCATGGTGTATGTGGTCCCCAGCTGGACTGGATGCCAGTCCATCGCAGCGTTACTAATTTTTGCCAGCTAAGTGGACTGGAGCAACGTGAAATGAAGTGTTTTGCTCAAGAACCCAACACGTCGCCCGGTCAAGGAATCAAAATCACAATCTTATGATCATGATGCTGACACCCTAACCACTAAGCCACATGCCTCCACAATTAACCTTAAGTACTTGGCTGTAACTCTCTCAGTTCCAGAAGGATGGAGGATAAAAGTTGATTTCAGTGGAAGTCAGAACTCAAAAACACGTAACTAAATAACATAATGTTTTACAAATTCTACCAATCTATTAGTATGGTTTAATAAGAAGAAAAATATTTTGATTTTTATTTTCACTGAAGAATTGTTCTAGTATTTATGCATCTTTTCTCAAATCTCTTAGACTTATTTTGGTTAACAATTTTTTTAATGAATTTAAAATGAATTTAGAAGATAAAAACTGGTAAGAGAAGTAATATAAATTTTATAGAAACATTTTTTTAAATATTGATCATTTTTGAATAGACATAAAGCAAATCTTTTGTAAGAAGACAGACTTAGGTGATTCAGTAAAATTCACCATATTACATTGATACGACCTCAGTATATCATTGGCGCTCACTATAATTTGCTTGGAAAGACAAAAAGGCGAAATTAAGATTAATGGGAATTGTAGAAGAAATTTTGGTTGATTAGTCACTGAAGAAAGGACAACAACCTTCCATTATGTAGAATGAAATGCAAACTGGAGACAGTAAAGCATCCGAGTTAGTGTTCTGCTGCTTGATTTATCAGTATTACTCTCAGTTTCAGAACAACAAATTCAGTAAATGCAAACATATTTAAATACAGCTTCCTTGCAAAAGAGTTTATAATTTATAGCCCAACTACTGATTAATGCTAACGAACATTAAAACTTAAGAAAAAGAAAACGGGATATATATATATATGCATGTATATATATATATATATATATATATATATATGTGTGTGTGTGTGTGTGTGTCTGTGTCTGTGTATGTATGTATATATATGTATATATATACATATATATATATATATATATATATATATATATTATATATATATATATATAATATATATATATATATATATATATATATATGTGTGTGTGTGTGTGTGTGTGTGTGTCTGTGTATGTATGTATATATATGTATATATGACTAGAGACCGAGACCTATGGAAGTATGCTGTGCGTGAGAAGACCCGGCAAGACTAGTGAAGCCATAATCCATGGCCCCTACCTGGGACGTAGTCAGTCCACCTGTGCATACCTTCCTTCTTGTGACACTTGTGAAGACCTGTTGAGGCAAGTGAGAATCGAATCGAATCGAATCAAATCAAATCAAATCGAACCAAATCAAAATAGATGAACATCAATGGAATTTGTATCCTTGTGGTACCAGTGCCGGTGGCACATAAGAAAACCATCCGAACGTGATCGTAGCCAGTACCGCAACGACTGGCCTCCGTGCTGAGGGCACGTAACAAACACCATCCGAGCGTGGCCGTCTGCCAGCCCCGTCTGGCACCTGTGTCGGTGACACATAAGAAAACACCATCCGAGCGTGGCCGTCAGCCAGCCTCGTCTGGCACCTGTGTCGGTGGCACATAAAAAACACCATCCGAGCGTGGCCGTCTGCTAGCCTCGTCTGGCACCTGTGTCGGTGGCACATAAAATCACCCACTACACTCTCGGAGTGGTTGGCGTTAGGAAGGGCATCCAGCTGTAGAAACACTGCCAGATCTGACTGGCCTGGTGCAGCCTTCGGGCTTGCCAGACCCCAGTTGAACCGTCCAACCCATGCTAGCATGGAAAGCGGACGTTAAACGATGATGATGATGATGATGATGATGA
>NC_043011.1:46252480-46434980 GCF_006345805.1 Octopus sinensis
TAAGAAAACAGAAGTGAATCCAACACACATTCATACGAAAATACATATAAATATGTATGTTGCCATAAATCGTAAATGCATAAACTAAAAAAAAAAAATTGCATTTGCCAAATCTTCCATTAGGTCTAATATACAAATATCTATAACACTTTCAACATCTTTTAAGCTAATATTTGGTATATTTTCAGTATTTAATAGTCTGGGGATGACTTACCTGACCACCAAATTGTTTACTTTACATCAAAAGAGTGATGGTTTATTTATTTTTTCTCTCTCGACCCCCTCCTTACATTTATTTGAAAATACTTAATCAATAATCAAAATTGGCAAGATACTTCAAAGCTCATTGGGAAATATATGTTCCTGTTGTTTTTTTCCTTCTAATATTTCAAGATCAAACAAATAGGTATAAGATAATTTTTCCTTTGCTACAAGAGACCATTGATTTCAATGGAACTGATACAGGCAAAGAAATGAATTTTGTGTTACAAGTTTTCAAGCGACAGGCTTTTATCTAAAGAAGGGTTCGACATTTGAATGGTGTATAAAATTGACATAGAATTTTATACATTTATAGTCAGTGAACAACTGAATAAAGTTTTAAAATTTAAATAGCAGCGAACAGTGAAGATGACATATAAAAGGCCATTTCTTTGTTGTGATGGACAATTGGCATTAAGAAGTGAAGAATCGATACATTACATGTTTTAAAGGCTTTCCTACTTGAAAATAGTATTTTTCTTTCTTTTTTTATGAGAAAATATGCACATGTTGATAAGCAAACATTACTTGATGAATATGTAACTTAGCCAAAAATTCTAATTCGTACTTCCGATACAAGAGATAAATATATAAAAGGAACTACATCTGTTTTCTAAAACAAGGTAACCATTGCCAACTTAGAAATACGACTGCGCAAGATAAAGATAATGGAAATAGTGATTTGTTTTTCACTACATACATTGCCAATTTGATTGAATGACAAGGCATAGCCAATACCAGTATGTATAATTTTTATAAATTCTAAAAGAAAGTGAGGCAGACTTGATCCTGGTGGCATTGGTTTACAAAAAGAAGAACACAAGATTAACTACTAACAAGAGATACAGAGTAAAACCAAGAATCTGGAGATTCTGATGGTTTGAAATGGCAACAAATAGTAGTCAACAGAAGAGTTTAGTTAAGTTCAATTGCTAAGAAGAATAAAGAATCTTAAGTCATGGACCCTTGCCCTTTGCTGGAGAGAATATGAGAGAGTGACGGGGTGGAGAGAGGAGGAGAGAGAGAGGCATTGTAACTGGAGTTTCAGGTAAGTGAATAAGAAGAAATTGACATAAAGAAGCTATGGTGGGGACTGATGGGAGAAGACTGAAAAATAAATGTGAGAAGGTCAGGAATCTGGATGTGGGGGCGAACGAAGAAGGTTGAAGCAAGGAACTGAAGAAAAAAGGTTGAGAAAGCAAGTGTTTCAAATGAAGCAGAATAAATAAAAGCCAGTGGGGTTTAGGCAAGAGTGGACAAAAGGGGGATGAAATAGTAAAAGGAAGGGATAAAGAGGAAGAGCACCTAAACATAACTATTCATGAATGAAAACACCTATACACCACCCAAACAACAACGGTTATATAATTTTTCAAGTTTAGCTGTTTGGAATATTATTAATTTTGAACAAGCAGAAATGAAATTGAAAGAAATATTTAGAGAATCAGTAGTAAAAATCATTATATACAAACATACACATACATCTTTGTGTGTGTGTGTGTGTATATATATATATATATATATATATATTATATATATACATACATACACATGCATGCACACACACATACATATACACAAACAGATACAGCTGTATCATGTATACACACATTCAAATAGATATCTACATACACAGGACTTATATTCCTTATTTACAATAAGCACATACATACATACATTCATACATACATACATATATACATACATACATACTTACATTCATACATACATACATACATATATACATACATACATACATACATGCGTACATACATATGTCCTTGTTTATTGACACAACCATGCACAAATAAACATGGAAACATGTATAACAAAAAAGTATATACACTTATGCATACATGACTACATATACACTTGTAAACCTTTAAAACCTGAACGCAATATCAAAATAAATAGAAAACATACAAACACATAATTAGTGAAATGATACACACATACATATACATACATATACATACATACATATATATATATATATATATATATATATATATTTATTAATCAATATAGGGTGGCAAAAAAAATTTTGTAGAATTTTTTTGCCACCAGCGGCCTAGTGGGAAAAATTAAATAGTCATAGACCTTTAAAGTTCAACATCAACAATCAAGGAACGGCCATAATAGGCCATTCACCCACTAGAAATAACAGCCAAAGCTTCAACCGCAAATAAAAGTCAATCCGTAAACAGGAGAAAATTTAAAAAACATTTACCCTGTAATTCTTATACGATGCACCGTTTCGTCTGCTGTTTAATGGTAAACTAACCTGATTAAATTAAATCAAGCCAATCTTCCATAGGCCCTCAGATTCTTCAGTAGAAATAGCCACAGTCGGAACAGATATTTTCACGAGGCATTCCGACCCTGCCAAGTTAATATCTGACCTAAAATTTTCAAATCATCGCACTCGCGCCAAATTTATCGGCAGCAAATAAATATAAGCCGTCGATTCCATTACGGAATTAACCAGAAAATCATAATTAATCAATATAGGGTGGCAAAAACAGCAGACGAAACGGTGCATCGTATAAGAAATTACAGGGTAAATGTTTTTAAATTTTCTCCTGTTTACGGAATTGACTTTTATTTGCGGTTGAAGCTTTGGCTGTTATTCTAGTGGGTGAATGGCCTATTATGGCCGTTCCTTGATTGTTGATGTTGAACTTAAAAATGGTCTATGACTATTTAATTTTTTCCCACTAGGCCGCTGGTGGCAAAAAAATTCTACAAAATTTTTTTTGCCACCCTATATTGATTAATTATGAATTTTCTGGTTAATTCCGTAATGGAATCGACGGCTTATATTTATTTGCTGCCGATAAATTTGGCGCGAGTGCGATGATTTGAAAATTTTAGGTCAGATATTAACTTGGCAGGGTCGGAAATGCCTCGTGAAAATATCTGTTCCGACTTGTGGCTATTTCTTACTGAAGAATCTGAGGGCTATGGAAGATTGGCTTGATTTAATTTAATCAGGTTAGTTTACCATTAAACAGCAGACGAAACGGTGCATCGTATAAGAAATTACAGGGTAAATGTTTTTAAATTTTCTCCTGTTTACGGAATTGACTTTTATTTGCGGTTGAAGCTTTGGCTGTTATTCTAGTGGGTGAATGGCCTATTATGGCCGTTCCTTGATTGTTGATATATATATATATATATATATATATATATATATATATATTACACACATACAAATACATACATATACATACATACATACATATATATATATATATATTATATATATATATATATATATATATATATAATGGCTAGGGGGTACTGGCGTGACTGTGGGGTTAAGAAGCTCATTGTGCAACTCAGTAATTTCAGGTTCAGTTCCACTGTGTTATACTTTGGGCATGTCTTCTACTTGAGCAGTAACACCAAGCAATGCCTTGTGAAAGAATTTGATAGATGGAAACTGTATGGAAACCCATCATATATATTTACTTCCTTTTCTCAAATTTTTAAGGTTTTCAGTTAGATGAAACACATTACATTACACTATATTGCAATTGATTGCGATGTAAACTGAAAGACAACTCCAGATGGGAGTTTACTGTGGAAGCTCCATGATTCTGTGAATCCATATTTTATGCTGCTCTTTTATATATATATGTGAGAGAGAGAAAGAGAGAGAGAGAGATAGAAGAAGATGAGAGGAAGATATAAACAGATAATATTCTCAAAATATAGTTTTCAAAATATAAAAAAAAATTACTAATTTGATCAAAAAATAGAAATATTGTGAAAAAGAGAAATGAGGATTTAATATTTATAAAAATAGAAATGCTATTATTTCTAAATCTCTCTAAAGGAGACTATGGCAGCAGTACTGGGTATTACTATTTATGGCCAAGCTAAAATGCCAGTCTAATGGACACAGATTTGTGTGTCACATAGCTAGTTAGAGGCGATAACCTCTCGGAGCTAATTAATGGCAGCATTCGTCCTATTACTCAGGACTGCCATGTTAGCTTAGCAATAAATATTAATACCCAGTGCTGCTTGTCATAAGTCTCCTTTTGAAAGATTTAGAAATAATAATATTTCTATTTCTGAAAATCAGTGGATGTGTTCCACTGAATATATATAAATAAACCTTCAAACAGACAGTCAACAGTGACACCTGCTGGGTTCAGCTACTCTACATTGATAATGAGCAAATACATCGAAACCAGTCTGTGGATGTTGATCCAGCAAGGGGAAGCAACATTCGTCCTGTATCTCTCGATTGCTGTTTGCTTGGTGATAAATATTAATACTTAATATTTATAATTTCTTATATATTTCTATAGTGGAGGTGCATGGCTTAGTGGTTAGGGTGTCAGCATCATGATCGTAAGATTGTGGTTTCGATTCCTGGACCGGGCAACGTATTGTGTTCTTGAGCAAAACATTTCATTTCACGTTGCTCCAGTCCACTCAGCAGGCAAAAATGAGTAACGCTGCGATAGACTGGCGTCCCATCCAGCTGGGGAACACATATGCCATAGAAACCGGGAAACTGAGCTTATGAGCCTGGCTAGGCTTTAAAAGGGCGCATTTGTTATTTATCATATATTTCCATATCCTTACCATTATTGTATAAAGATAATGATTTATTTTTCTAATCATTTACTTACTGCCTTGTGACATTCTACAAATACCGATGAATCAATCTAATTCCATTGTTGATACTGAATGCTAATGGATCAGATTTAACAAATGTGAAATATTTGATAGAAGCAAAGACATAGACATAGTAGAAATAGCTTAATTGTTTTATAAAATATAGCATCTTTTCCCTGGCATATTAATAGAATGGCCCATAAAGGTGGAACAAGGATGACTGATGTCTGAAAAGTGAGTGAGTATACTAATTAACCTCTGAATATTAAAATCAACAATATATTAATTCATTAGGTTTAATATGTATTAAGTAGAAGATAAGAATGTAAATAACAATGCAGAGTTGTATTTAGATGTCTTGAAACAAAGCAATTAATGAATGTTGTTGTAAGCATAGAAAAAAATAATTAAATACAATTATGTCTGTGTGTTGCATAATCTGAAGTCAGTGCATAATGTAAATGAAGTTTTGGCTAAGAAATATATTACTGAAGAGAAGTTAATTGCTTTACATTAGAAAAAGAGAGTGGGAATTTCACAAGAAATTATAAAAATCAAATGAAAATTGTAGTTATGATACCCGTGCCGATGGCATATAAAAAGCACCATCGCTGATGCCAGCGCTGCCTGACTGGTATCCATGTCGGTGACATGTAAAAAGCACCAACCAATTGTGGCCTGTTTGCCAGCTTCCTCTGCCCCCTGTGCCGGTGGTACGTAAAAAGCACCCACTACACTCACGGAGTGGTTGGTGTTAGGAAGGGTTTCCAGCTGTAGAAACACTGCCAGATCAGACTGGAGGCTGGCGCAGCCTCCTGGCTTCCCAGACCCCGGTCGAACCGTCCAACCCATGCTAGCATGGAAAACGGACATTAAACGATGATGATGATGATACTTTATTTTGGCACTGGGGTACTAAATTGTTAGGGAAGAGTGTAGTAAATTCAAGTGACCCTAGTTTATGATAGGTGCTTCACTTTAGTAGCCATGTTGCAGTGAAGCATCAAATTAACCCTAGCATGAGGAAGTATCAGTGGTGAGCTGGCAGAAACGTTAGCACGCCGGGTGAAATGCTTAGCAGTATTTCATCTGCTGTTACGTCCTGAGTTCAAATTCCACTGTGGTCGACTTTGACTTTCATCCTTTCGGGGTTGATAAATTAAGTACCAGTTATGCACTGGGGTCGATGTAATCGACTTAATCACTTTGTCTGTCCTTGTTTGTCTTCTCTATGTTTAGCCCCTTGTGGGCAATAAAAAAATAAGAAACGTTTAAGGCAGCAAGCTGGCAGAAACGTTAGCACGCCGGACGAAGTGCTTAGCGGTATTTTGTCTGTCGTTACGTTCTGAGTTTAAATTCCACCAAGGTCGACTTTACTTTTCATCATTTTGGGGGCGATAAATTAAGTACCAGTTATGCACTGGGATCGATGTAATTGACTTAATCCTTTTGTCCGTCCTTCTTTGTCCTCTCTATGTTTAGCCCCTTGTGGGCAATAAACAAAAAAAGTATGAGGAAGTATCAAAAAGTTCCCAGACTAGCTATGTTTAATAAAAAGAAATGCAATAAAAACACTTGTTCATTATTAATTGGGTATTCTACCAGCAGTATATTGGATAGATATTATCCCTTAGTTGGTTGGATTCACAACCTCTAACTTTCTTGGAATACATATATATGTGTGAGTGCGTGTGTGTGTGTGTGTGTGTGTTTGTTTCACTGATCAATCAGCAACAAAAGTGAAAAACCAATTGCTTTTGAATAAAACTTTATCCTGTGTTTTATTGCTGCTGCCCAAATTGGAAAGACGATTCTTGCCTCTTATCATCCGAAATGCAGTGGACCAGTGATTAACCCATTGGAAACCTCTAATGAACAGTGTTATTATTCACTTAATATGGTGTAAAATGAATTAAAAATTAAAAAAGAAATAAAAGATGCTAGTTAGCATAGATAAGAACTGAAGTAACAAAGATTTTTGTTAATTAGGCATAATGAAAGCTCATTTATAATGAAAAGGAAACAACGATGTAACAATTATGTCTCTGTCCACAAAATTTATACAATAAGCGAATGTTTCAATTAAACTTTGGAATAACATATATTGTTTGTTATCAGTCTTTTTCGACCACATATCTGCAAAAATATACGCTACACAACTAAAATATGTTCAAGTGTAAACAGAAATGGTGATAGTGGCAGAGCTGATTGTAATACTAATGATATAGAATACATGTAGTACTGCCACCATTAGTGCTACTATAAAAGACTAGTGTACAGAACTATTCTTCACAATAATGGGTTCAGAATACGGTTCAGCATACTCAGTGATACTGTATGTTCCCAGCAACTATTATAACAGCTTCAGTGGTTGTAAAAGCTAAAGTCAATCAGGTTTTGTTATTGAAAATCTATCTAATCTATTCATCAGGGTATAATGATGCCATATTGAATTAATTTAAAGTTATGCATAAATACTCCAGTCAATAAGTATTATGTTTTATCATTTTTCTGTGTTTTTTTTTTTTTCTTCTTGTAATTTGGTTTAATTTGAAAACTTGAAAATGAATTTCACAATACAGAAGAAAATTATGTGCTTGAATGAATTTCAGATTGTAATCAGCTTATCATGTCCAATCATATTGACCTGAGAGTTATTTATCTTGAAACAAGCCAGGCATAGAGTTTTTAGAAAGCAATTCTCACTTTTGCTGGCTATTTCATAAATGAAATAATTTATAGCCATTGTTTCCCAGCTATTCATACATGCATTTAAATAGCTTTGAATATTTTCAAGTACACTTGTATCGAAAATTCAGAACAGCACAGTTTTTAACACGAACAAGCATTAACATGACAATTTTGAAAAACACTGCTTTTATCTTTTTCAGTAGAAATGGAAGGGTTTTGCAGATACAAACCATCCATATTTTTAAAAACTTTTTTTAATGGGAAGCAGCAGTTATCTTACTCCAGTATTCTTTCTTACATTCATGACTGGTTTACAATAAAATGTAACCTAGTTGTACAAGCAAAAAGAGTGTTTGCAAAAATGTAAAACTAGAAACCACCAACATTAGCCATCATTTAATGTGCATACTTTACAGCAATGACACATCACCTGAATCTATTGTTGGCAATTATTTTGTCATATATATTCTTGTAGTATATGTTTTACATCTATTCTTCTTCCATGTTGTGTCATGTTTGATTTTGAGTTTGTATTAAATTTAAAGACACTACTTCGTAATATTTCTATTCCCATGTTCAAATTCATATTAATTTTAACACCAATTCATTTCACAGATTAATTTGTCAACTAACTCATTTTGTAGTGACATCTGAAATAATTCTGGATTTCTTGCAAAATGTTAAGTAATTTCAAGACCAATTCCAGCTTCAAACTTCAAAAGATTCTGATGGCACTGAAAACTTACTTTTTCTTTCACAAAAATTGCCATTCTTTAATTATCTTTTTCTGCAAGTTGTCACTATTATGTCAGAATAACGACTTATATATGCTGAGATTTCATTTTTACAGTTTTCTACTAACATATTTTCGGCAATGTTGCTGTCTCATAATATTTTCTCTCTCTCTCACACACAAAGATATATATATATATATATATTAATATGAATAAAGTAAAGTATACAGGAATATGTTAGTTGAACAAGATACTTTTCACTCAATTTTACAAATATGCTGATTCAAATACATCTATTGATATAAATTCTAGAATAATTGTGTATAGGCATTACTGTGTGGTGAAGAATTTTGCTTTCTGATGATCATATGGTCCTAGTTACAATCCCACCGAGCAGTACACTGAGCGAGTGAATTTGGTAGATGTGAACAGAAAAATTACCTCTGTGTGTGTGTGTGTGGGTGGCTGTGTGTATGTGTTACAAACATATGTACATGTTTGTTTATTTACATTTGCTCTCACTTTCTGCAAAAGTTATGACATAGGCATAAGAGTGGCTGTGTGGTAAGTAGCTTGCTTACAAACCACATGGTTCCGGGTTCAGTCCCACTGCATAGCACCTACAGCAAGTGTCTTCTACTATAGCTTTGGGCCGACCAAAGCCTTGTGAGTGGATTTGGTAAACGGAAACTGAAAGAAGCCCGTCGTATATATGTATATATATGTATATGTACGTGTGTGTATGTATGTGTGTCTATGTTTGACACCCAACATTGCTTGACCACCGATGCAGGTGTGTTTTCATCCCCATAACTTAGCGGTTTGGCAAAAGAGACCAATAGAATAATTACTAGGCTTACAAAGAATAAGCCCTGGGGTCGATTTGCTTGGCTAAAGGCAGTGCTCCAGCATGGCCACAGTCAAATGACTGAAACAAGTAAAAGAGTAAGAGTATATAAGTAGTGACACTGTCTGGCCTGTCAACAAATTATCTGCTTGCTTTGCATGCACACAAACACACACACACATGCGTATATATATGAATTTTTTTATTACATAGTTTGAGAGAGTCATTTTTTTCTTGCCAAATAAACACACGCACTATGTATTTATTTATCACTTGTTTATTATTGTTTCTATTTTAACTTATGTCCATTGTCTGGAAATCTTTCGTCACACATCTGTGACCTCTTCAGTGATTCTTCCATCTCACCTGTATCTTTCCTATTCTGTTTAGTCCATTCTGTCTTTCTATGATGTGTATCCTTATCTGCATCTGTGTGTGTGTATGGGTTTGCTTACTATAGTGTTTGTATCCACACTCTTTATTTTCATTTTTATTTATGCACCCTTTTAAAGCATAGCCAGGCTCATGGGCCTGGTTTCCTGGTTTCTATGGCATATGATGATGATGTGTTCACCCAGCTTGACAGGAGGCCAGTCCATCGCAGCATTACCCAAGAAACAGGAAGAGAGAGTGAGAGAAAATTGGAGCAAAAGAGTACAACAGGGGTCGCCACCACCCACTAATGGAGCCTCATGGAGCTTTTGGTGTTTTCGCTCAATAAAAACACACAACGCCCGGTCTGGGAATCAAAACCACGATCCTCCGACTGCAAGTCTGCTGCTCTAAATACTGGGCCATTGCGTCACCACCATCCATACCCTTTACATAGCTTTTTTTTTTCATTCATTTACATATTAACACATGCACAGATAAGGATACCCAAATATTACAATATTTGTTTCATCACATGATTTCACATCAAAAATCTTGCAAAATGTATTCTGAAACACAATTTCTTATTAATTTTACTCTATAAGTTGTAGCACAATTTAATCTTTCAAAACAGGACACAGATCCAAACTTAGAAGTCCTGAAGTCACTGAATGGTTGAAAGAGAATTTTCACCGATGAACAAGACACAGTTTTAATATTCTAACGTCTATTTTCATTTTCTTTTTAAGGTGCTGAGCTTGTAGAATCGTTGCCATATCAAAAAAATGCTTAGTAGCACTTCTTCCAACTGTATGTGAAGGCGCGTGGCTTAGTGGTTAGGGGCATTCGGCTCATGATCGTAAGCTTGTGAGTTCAATTCCCGGTGGCGCATTGTGTCCTTGAGCATGACACTTTATTTCACATTGCTCCAGTCCACTCAGCTGGCAAAAATGAGAAGTACCTGTATTTCAAAGGGCCAGCCTTGTCACACACTGTGTCCTGCTGAATCTTCCCGAGACCTACGTTAAGGGTACATGTGTTTGTGAAGTGCTCAGCCACTTACACGTTAATTTCACGAGCAAGCTGTTCCATTGATCGTATCAGCTGAGACCCTTGTCGTCGCGATGGAGTGCTCCTATGGTGGTGGTGGTGCCAATAAAATAAGTACCATTTGAACTTTGGGTTTAGTGTAATTGACTTAGCCCCGTCTTCACAATGGCTGGCCTTGTGCTGAAATGTGAAACTAATATTTATTTTCATTTCCATGAGAATTTCTTAAAGTATTGAAGCCGTTTTCATTCCACTTATATTTGTTGCCGTTCGCCAGCCTCATCTAGCACCTGTGTCGGTGGCACATAAAAACACCATCCGAAGACCCGGCAAGACTAGTCAGGCCATATCCCATGGCCCCTACCTGGGACGTAGTCAGTCCACCTGTGCATACCTTCCTCCTTGTGATACTTGTGAAGGCCTGTTGAGGCAAGTGAAAATGAAAAAATGAAAATCAAATTCAAAATGAAATCAAAACAAATCAAATCAAATCAAGTCAAAACAAATCAAAATAGATGAACATTAATGGAATTGTATCTTTGTGGTACCAGTGCCGGTGGCACACAAGATAACCATCCGAACGTGGCCGTAGCCATACCGCACCGACTGGCCTCCGTACTGTGGGCACGTAACAAACACATCTGATCGTGGCCGTTCGCCAGCCTCATCTGGCACCTGTGTCGGTGGCACATAAAAAACACCATCCGAAGACCCAGCAAGACTAGTCAGGCCATAACCTGTGGCCCCTACCTGGGACGTAGTCAGTCCACCTGTGCATACCTTCCTTCTTGTGACACTTGTGAAGACCTGTTGAGGCAAGTGAAAATCAAATCAAAACAAATCAAAATAGATGAACATCAATGGAATTTGTATCTTGTGGTACCAGTGCTGGTGGCACGTGGCACACAAGAAAACCATCCGAACGTGGCTGTAGCCAGTACGGCATCGACTGGCCTCCGTGCTGTGGGCACGTACACACAACCATCCGATCGTGGCCGTTTGCCAGCCTCATCTGGCACCTGTGTCGGTGGCACATAAAAAACACCATCCGAGCGTGGCCGTCTGCCAGCCTCGTCTGGCACCTGTGTCGGTGGCACATAAAAAACACCATCCGAGCGTGCCGTTTGCCAGCCTCGTCTGGCACCTGTGTCGGTGGCACATAAAATCACCCACTACACTCTCGGAGTGGTTGGCGTTAGGAAGGGCATCCAGCTGTAGAAACACTGCCAGATCTGACTGGACTGGTGCAGCTTTCGGGCTCCCCAGACCCCAGTTGAACCGTCCAACCCATGCTAGCATGGAAAGCGGACGTTAAATGATGATGATGATGATGATGATGAAACGATTAGTCTTTGGATTTGGTTTGCAAGATTCTTTATATGAGTTTGTGTGATGAAGCATATTCTGTTGTGTCTGGGGAGAGTCATTTTCTTTTTGTGCCTAATAATGTAACACACTCACCGGTAAAATTTCCACTTATTTCTTATTTTTATTTTCCTAAAATTTTCGTTGCGTCTTGCAACCTTTTCAATAGTCGTGACTGTCCGTTATTTACACTGCGTTCCCTTTTTGTTTGTTTGTGCGCATGTGTGTGGGTCAGTGTGTGTGTGTGTGCCTATACATGCATGCATGTACGTATGTATGTATGTATGTGTGTATGTTTGCATGTGTATGTATGTGTATATATGTGTGTGTATGCATATGTATATATGTATGTGCATGCATCTGTATATGTGTATCCTGCCTGCATATTTATGATCAGTCTGTAAATGCCTTCATACACATACAGCAAACAGTAGACATAGAAGACTAACAATAACAGCAGCCACATCATCAATTCCTGCAATGTCAATTATTAAAAGCCAACGAGAATGTTAAATCTGAAATCTTCCCTAAATCCTCATTAGTGTCTTGGACATGATGAATATGTGTTCCAGTTCCTTTGTCAAGCAGCTAACGTAAATGGAATTCCTACAGCCAAGAAACTAATTGAAATTTCGTGTTCAAAGAGTTTCATTAGCAACATCTGTGAGGGAATCTGAACAATCAGTGCTGATCCAAACCACAAGACAAGAATAATTATTGCCTTTATTCACTGTCTAAATTCTCTTACAACAGCATTTGATATCAACAAAGTATACAGTAATGTGTTAGATTAAAGGGACTCTATCTCTTTTGTTTTTTGTTTTGTTTTTTTTCATTGTTCAGTTTACAAGAGCCATCATAGCCTTAGCCACAATGGCTAAGCACCAGCGATACTATGGATGTTATTAAAAAAAAAATCTACTGGAAACATTTTCATGATATGTTTACTTTGAAAATAGACCTTCTTTACCCATGTCAAAAATCACCAGAGATATGACTGTTTCATAGAAATTCAATATGCATTTATGCATATGCATGCAGTTTGCTCTATGTATGTGTGTGTGTGTGTATATATATATATATATATATATATGTGTGTGTGTGTGTGTGTGTGTGTATGTATATATATATATATATGTATATATATGTATGTATGTATATATATGTATGTGTGTTTGTATCTGGTGACCAGATTCCAAACCCTTATTTGGTGGTTTCATACTGCTAGCTTCATAATGCAATCATAAACTAAATATGTAACGCAGTTCTTGTTCTCTTGTTCATATAACTGAATATATTCATGATTCATATTTACATCATTTTTACCAGCGACCAGCGACCGAGACCTTTGGAAATATTCTGTACGTGAGAAGACCAGGCAGGACAAGTGAGCCCAGCCCACTTATGAATGCCTTTCCTCCCTTGGACACAAAGACCTGTTGAGGCAAGCGAAGTCGATATAGAACCTCATCCGACGACAGGCACCCATGCCAACCCCCCTTTGCTTGCGAAGACATGTTGGGGCAAGCGAAATCGAAGTCAAAATCGAATTGAACCAGCCAGGATCCCTGGTCTGGTGGTACGTAAAAAGCACTATCCGACTCGTGGCCGATGCCAGCGCCGCCTCCACTGGCTTCTGTGTCGGTGGCACGTAAAATACACCAATCTGACCGTACGACAGGCACCCATGCCAACCCCCTTGCTTGCGAAGACATGTTGGGGCAAGCGAAATCGAATCGAACCAGCCAGGTTCCCTGGTCTGGTGGTACGTAAAAAGCATTATCCGACTCGTGGCCGATGCCAGTGCCGCCTCCGCTGGCTTCCGTGCCGGTGGCACGTAAAATACACCAATCTGACCGTACAACAGGCACCCATGCCAACCCCCTTGCTTGCGAAGACATGTTGGGGCAAGCGAAATCGAAATCGAATTGAACCAGCCAGGATCCCTGGTCTGGTGGTACGTAAAAAGCACCATCCGACTCGTGGCCGATGCCAGCACCGCCTCGTCTGGCTTCCGTGCCGGTGGCACATAAAATACACCAATCCGACTGTGGCCGTTTCCAGCCTCGCCTGGCACCTGTGCAGGTGGCACGTAAAAAGCACCCACTACACTCACGGAGTGGTTGGCATTAGGAAGGGTTTCCAGCTGTAGAAACACTGCCAGATAAGACTGGAGCCTGGTGCAGGCTCCTGGCTTCCCAGATCCCCGGTCGAACCGTCCAACCCATGCTAGCATGGAGAACGGACGTTAAACGACGATGATGATGATGATGATGATCCTTTGTCCATGCTAGAATGACTTAGATGGTTATGTGAATATGTTACAGAGGCAATATTTCACAGGTAGATACCCTTCCTGTTGCTAAGAAATACCTGTTCTTCAAGTGAGATATCTCTTATTCCACATAGCTTCGAAGGCACAAAGCAAGCAGATAATTTGTTGACAGAACCGATAGCATTACTACCCATATGTTGTAATTTTTGTAGAAAGTGAGAGCAAATGGAAACAAAAACACACACACACACACACACACATCGCCATGATAGATCAGTAGCCAATACACACATTTTTTTTCTCTCCTTGTTTCTTTCTGTGTTCCTTTCTGTGGAAGAACAAAGGCGCGAAACGTTAAAGACTTTTTCAATTCTTAAGCGTTATACTTATACATCTGTTTGTTTTCTACACCACCTGTCTTCGTCTTTTGTTTTTTTCATGAATTCTCCTTATATATATATATATATATATATATATATATATATATATATACTGGACCAATCTCTGGTCGAAACATATCTAAGTTTTATCTAAGTTTTTATATATATATATATATATATATATATATATATATATAAAACTTACGCATCTACACACACACATAGACAAAAATCTACAAACACACACATATACACAGAGATCATTCATCCTTCAGTTCAAATCTACCAAATCCACTTGCTCATAAAACTGCTCATTGGAACTGAACCCAGATCCACAAGGCTGGAAAGCAAAAGTCTTAACCACACGGTCATACCTATGCCTTATTAATCTAGTATTTGCATCAATAGATGTATATGAGTTGGCATATTTGTTAAACTGAGTGAAAAGCTTGTCATGTAAAAGTAGTCATGTCAGTTGTGGAGGTTGCTTGACAGTCTGAAAATGTGTGCCTATGGGTATGTGTGCATGAGTGTATAAATCTATAATATAAATTGGAGATGGGCGATCGTTGTATTCTTTCTTGTCTTCAGGTTCACAGTCAAACGGCTGGATGGATTTGCGTGAAAAATGGCACATATGTGGAGACATGTGCATAAATTGGAATGCGGTTTGTATTTTTTTCCTAATCCCCATAGTTATCGAGAAAATCGATTAAAACCTTTTCTAATGGAATTCCCCCAGACTACATACAAATTCGTTCTTCACAACTGCTGGAAGCTGTTTTCTGACAGGGTGGGGTCAGGAAATATTCATACAGCTGGAAGCTCTGATCAAAACGGGGGACCCGAAATGATAAGGTTGAGAAACACTGTCATAGATTATGCCTAACCGAAAACGATCACAGCCACATCATCCAAATAGACCAGGTAAAACTGGGCTTACCTGATAGTATATATATGTGTGTGTGAAACGTAGCCGCTTGTAAATATAAAGAGGCAATACACTGTTCATATTGATGTTATCTAAATCTCTTCTAAGAAGGTTCATGTTTCTTTTTGATATAAATTGTGTTGTGTGTGTTGTGTATGTACAATGTTTGTATGTAGTATGTGCATGTGTATTATGTATGAGTGTGTCTGTGTGTGTATTGTGTGTTCATGGGTACTGTATTGAAACATTAATCAGTTCCTGTGTTATCAATGTCTTATTTTTTTTTTTTATAGTTTTGGAATGAGTTCCTGGCAGTTTGTTTGGAACAATAAAGTTCCCAAGTACATCATTTCGTGAAGCAGTGTTGCCATGCGTTACTTCTTCTTCTGTAGTATAATAGGGCCACTCTGATGAGTGAAGGCATTACTGTTTGAATATGAATTTTAAACCATTAGTTTTATATGCAGGTGATGGATTTCAGAACTCTGCATATGTGTGTGTGCGTGTGTGTATATATATATATATATATATGCATGTATGTGTGTGTGCGTGTATATATATATATATATGCATGTATGTGTGTATGTGTGCGTGTCTATAAACTCATATTCATAGACATACATCAATTTTGTTCATAACAGATATAGATAAAGCAGTAAGACTACAATATATGTTTGATGTTGATGTCTCAATATTCAAATAGAAACATATTAAACTTAGAAGTTACTATACAAACACAATAACAAAAGTGAAACATATAGAATATAAACAAATTCAGTAAATTATTATTACTATTGTTTTCATTATTATTATTATTATTATTATTATTATTATTATTATTATTATGCTAAAACAGTGAAGTTAACAATTTAATAAAACAAAATAAAACAAAGCAATCACGTATATGATAGAAACTTAATGTATCAGGCCACGCTCTCTAGACAGGTATTACTTTATGCAAATAATAGCAGTAGAAATGGAAATTTGGCAGTACTCTGTCTGCTATACAGGTATTGATTTCTTCTTTTTTTTTTTTTCTAGTAATGTATATTTATATATGTTTTTTTTTTATCAATGTTTATATATGGAGTACCAGAAACCAATAAGGTTCCATCAAAAGGTGGCCACGAACCTTCATTTAAAATATTCAAACTGATCAATAATGCAACATTTCAGAACCACTTAGCACTGCGGAGGCCTGAAAATTCTAACTTTCTGCATGTCATTTGTACAAGAGGCAATCTAATTTCAGTAATAGACTTTGCTACAAATAGCATATGGACAAATTTCTGGTTTGAATTCAGGTCTTGCTCATTAATGATATATGTATGGGTTTGATTTGTAAATGTAACAGATATATTTAGAAGTAAACAAAGTTTTCTATGTCAGCTTATTTTTATAAATCTATGTACAAATCAAAACTGAACTCTGAATCAATCCTTTATGCTGCTATATTAATGTCTTTTGACTAGACACAAGTCTGAATTAGGAATAGGAAGGAAATACGTGAACAAAATTATTATCATTATTATTATTATTATTATTATTATTATTATTATTATTATTATTATTATTATTATTCTCATCATCATTATTATTATTATTTTTATCTTTATAATTCATGACTTGAGAAATATATCAAGTGTTTCTTTCTTGGAACAAGAATTACATACAGCTTATGAAATATGCATAGAGGTGTACAAGGATGTTCAAGGTTAAAAAGTACGTTCAGTGGGTAACATAACTATTCAGTTCTTGATTTCTATGGTATCCATTGTATTATCATGTGATATTTCCGTGCCAGTGGGGTGCAAAGAGCACCATACGAGTGTGATCGTTGACAGAGCGGTTAACCGGCTTCCATTACAGTGACACATAAAAGGCACCATTCGAGTGTGATCATTACCAGTATCGCCTAACTGGCACTTGTGCCTGTACTAGTAGGGTGCCAAGAGCACCATCTGAGTGTGATTGTTGCTTGCCGGAGTGGCTAACTGGCTTCTGTGTCGGTGGCATGTAAAAGGCACCATCCAAGCATGATTGTTACCAGTGTCGCCTTACTGGCACCTCTGCTGGTGGCATGTGTAAAAAGATTCGAGTGAGGTCATTGCCAGTACCACCTGACTGGCCCATGCCAGTGGCATGTAAAAAGAACCCACTACACTCTGAGAGTGGTTGGCATTAGGAAGGGCATCCAGCTGTAGAAACTCTGACAGATCAAGATTGGAGCCTGGTGCAGCCATCTGGTTCGCCAGCCCTCAGTGAAAATCGTCCAACCCATGCTAGCATGGAAAGTGGACGTTAAACAATGATGATGATGATTTCAAAGTCTATGATTTTACACTGTTTCTTCTGTCTACAATCATATCTGCTTGTCTTGCATCAGTAGGATGGTCAATCTTTGTGGAGAAATCCCTTAGAATCATGTAATTATTATTCATTATTACAGCCTCTGCCTCATGTTCATACCACTTTTCAGTCACTTTGAATTCATACACTTGGCTCACATTCAAATACACACTTTTACCATTACATTCATGCTCGCATTTATCCTCTTTTTCTGTTAGCTTACTGCAATCACTTAAGAGATGGCTGTACTTTCATGTTTTTTTTGGCTGGATATGGCTGGTTTAAATGCTAAAGAGTTAAATGTCTGGAAGGCTCTTTAGACTCAGTTGACAGCTTCTGTTACCTACATGTCCTAATTAGCAGCAGAGGTAAATTGACATTAAAAATGTTACAAGATAATTTTTATATATGAATGAATTATTTGTTATATAAAATCCATCCTGTCTGTCTGTGTGTGTGGCTTCTAGGATCTCGGGTATCCTCCATCCGATTGCGCTCAAATTTGATATGTAGATACCGACGGTATCAGGGCATGTATAAGTCTTGAAAAAATTACAAAAATCGATTCCAGGTGAGAACGCGATCGATAAAGCCGTGGGAACGTGCATTTGTAAAATCGTTTTTCTTGGAATAGAAAAAAGTCTATCGTTATTTCTTCTTTTGTTGGTGTCTCAAATTTAGGTTAAATCAGTGTTTCTCAAAGAGGAGGCCTATGGGACAGTCGGATAAGTTGTTTTGAGAAAATTTGGTTTAAATGTTTGACAACTCAGCACCGTCCATTGGACGGGGGGCGTTTTGCTTGTAAGCTACTAAAGGATGACAAATTCTTAAAATACCAACTCTTGAAAGTAGAGAATGATATCAGGTTGTTAATATTCAACTAGTGTGCACAACATATTGAGAAAGTTTTTGACATATCTTCTTTTAATACACATTGAGAATGATAAAGAATGCAGTTGTGGAATGAAATTCGAAAACATGCAATACAACTCTGATATATGAGACAAGTGGAATCTCCAATATTCTAGATAATGTTAAAAATAGCCATCCATTTCATTGTCGGATGGTTTCTAAAAAAATCTCTTGGACTTGCTAGCACCTATGTGATCTGACTGCCATTCATTATGTTAGCAATAGCTTTCGCTCCCTTAATTTGTTTGTATCCCAGTTTCACTGACAATGAATGACTCAACCAACTACTTCACCCTTATTCAATGTTTTCTATATTTATTATCACTTCCTTGATAATTTATGTAGCATTTGTTCATTTGAATGATACGTTCGGTTCTACATGTTTAGAGAAATAAAACTGTCAGTGAAAATTTCTAAAGTACATTGTATTTGCAATAATAGACATTCGCTAAATCTTAGAAGCAATCTTAATGTTTTACACAAGAATTAAATATGAAAAAAATGTATAGCCGTAGGAATGGCTGTGTGGTAAGTAGCTTGCTTCCCATCAACATGGTTCTGGGTTCAGTCCCACTGTGTGGCACCATGGGCAAATGTCTTCTAGTGTAGCCTCGGGTCGACCAAAGCCTTGTGAGTGGATTTGGTAGACAGAAACTGATAGAAGCCCATCGTATATATATGTATGTGTGTGTGTGTGTATGTTTGTCACCCCAATATCGCTTGACAATCGATGGTGGTGTGTTAATGTCCCTATAACTTAGTGGTTTGGCAAAAGGAGACCAATAGAATAAGTACAAGGCTTACATAGAATAAGTCCTGGGGCCAATTTGCTCATTTAAAGGTGGTGCTCCAGCATGGCCGCAGTCAAATGACTGAAACAAGTAAAAGAGTAAAACAGTATATTGTCCAGGGAAGCTCAGAATTTATTAGGAATCACTGATATGAGTTTTACCAAAACATCTTTGCATACACACTACAGGTCCTAAATTTTTACATTTATAATTGTTAATTCCTTACACTAAAAAAATTCAAACTAACAAAGAAATACACAAAAAAACCAACAACACGTACACTCGTAAATGATGTTATTAAAATTAGTGGTATGCTCATAAATCTGAGATTATAGAATTCTATAAGTACCTGGTTACTTTTGACTGAAATATATTGCAGTGATAGATAATATCTTTGTAAGAGAAAAGTCCATATTATAGAAATAAAGAGAGAGACTTAGGAGAATACTAATAATTGATTTCTTACATAGGAATAAATTCTTAGATGTTTAGGGAAAGAAGTTCTGATGATCAGTTTTTTTTTTTTTTTCAACAACACCAAATAATTTCAACAGAAAATCTCAACTGAATAACAAACTCTATTTGCTGAAGACTTAACAGAATAGAAATAAGCAGAACACATGGAATGCCTCACATAAATACACACATAGATACAGACATATGTACATTTAGAAAATGGACCTTGAATGGGAAAATGGAAAACAAGAATCCAATATCATACAGAATTCTCATGTCTTATCTATATTTCACACTCAATATTGATATCTTTTCTCTCATATCTTTTACAGGTTTTTAGCCTTAGACTGTGGCCATGCTGGAGCACTGCTTTCAAGGTTTTAGCAGTACAAATTGACCCTAGTACTTATTATATTTCTAAGCCTGGCAATTATTCTATTGGTCTTTTTTTTACAGAACTAAGTTATGGGGATATAAATGAACCAACACCGGTTGTTGTGGTGTTCGTAGTGGAAGACAAACATGTACATATGACAAGTTTCTTTCGGTTTCTGTGAGTTAAATCCACTCACAAAGCTTTGGCTGGCTCAGGGTTACATTAGAAGACACTTGCCCAAGGTGCCATGCAGGGGGACTGAACCTGAAACCATATAGTTGGGAAGCAAAATTCTTTCTACACAGCCATGCTTATGCCTAGAGATAATTTAGTTTGGTAAGAGAGTAAAAGCATAAGTCCATGGAGATTAATGTAGAAAAAGCATGGAAAATTGTTTTACAATTATAAAATGCAATTCCATTTTCATCCTAAATATTGAAGATGCACACACATAAGAAAAAATACACACACCTCTACACATGCACATTTATATAGAAACATTAGTGATAAAGAATGGTAGAACAATTGCTTAATATGAGAACATAGTGGTGGCACTAACTCATATCTGAGTAGTAGATCTGTAGCCAGTGATTGAACCTCTTCATTTGGAGGGGTGCAAAGTGTGCCAGTGCCTGAGGGGGCCGTACAGGACAAGTGAACATATATTTCTTAAATCTTTCATTACCATATTTATTCTGAGATGTTCTGTGTTTTTTTCAATTAATTTTAAATATAACAAAGAATTTAGTAAAATAACTTAAGTATCATGAAGCTAGTATTAGGAACATATATTGAGACTAAGGTTTGGTGGAAGAATTTAATTCAATACTTATGAAAACAAGACATTTGTACTATAGAGCCAGAGCCGGTTTCAGCTGGATTGGTATTGAAAGGCTTAATATTTCATTTTATTTCTCTCTATTCTAACTATCCATTCCGTGGCTGTAGACTCCTCACCTGAGATGCCACATGTTGTAACACATTTTCCAGCAGAAATTGGTGTAGTCAGCTACCAATTCCAGGATCCACTATTCATCAGGCTGAGAAAAGAAAACTGACAATGCATTGGTTATTCTCTGACAGGTTTATGGTCAAGCCTGTGGCAGTGGAGACCTCTGGCATTGTTAGTCCCCGGACCATATCCCTGTTCACCATTCTTGTGGTGGAGATGGCTACGCACAAGAATGAGTCTTGTGGGTCAGAGTGGCTGTTCCAGCGCATCTCTCTCATTATCCTCTGAGGCAATGCCTGTCCCATTTTGTCTGCTGGGACCATAAGACAGTCTAAGTTACAGGATATCAAAAGAATGTAAGAATTTTATAACTTAGTATCCATAGTTGGTGTTTAAATTACTTCTGGTGTAAAAAAAAATATATCTTTGTTCTTGTGGACAACATATTTTGAAGTTATGGGTTTCAACATGAAAACTAACATAATTACATCTTTGTTTTCTGATTCCTTAAACATGGGAGCTAAACAGTAATTGAGTCAAGTTGTTTGTTCAGACACCTGAATGGCTAACTACATGAAACTGTATGTGCACTTGCACATGTATATACACATGTGTACATGTAGGATTGCATTTATATTGATGTAGATGAGGGTATATGTGAATGCATGTGATTGGGAGCATGGATACATGCACGTGCATGTGAGTACGTAACAATGCTTGGGTATATTTATATTAATGTAGATGTGGGTATACGTGAACGCATGTGATTGGGAGCATGGATACATGAACGTGCATGTGTGTACGTAACAATGCTTGGGTATATTTCAGAACATGTATTTACTCACAAGCTTATTCTATCCATAAAGATATTTAGAAGTGTAAATGTTTATGTCTATCTATACATGCATGCATGGACATATGTGTGTGTGTGTGTGTGTATGTGTATTAGTATGTATATTCCTGTCTGTACATATGTGTAGATGTATATCATGTGTTGAATACATTACATGTGTGCGTGCGTGCATGCATGAAGACATGTCAGATGAGTATATGATTTGTATTGTTAAATTTGCGTAAATCCATGTACCTGTGCATTTTGTATGTACGCACATACAAATCTCATTATTTCTCCTGGTTTCTTTACTCCCTCGAGAATGATATGTGTTGGCTCATATTTATATGAAATCTCTGGTTTACAGCCGAAGTCACACCATGTCAATATGAGAACTCTGCTGACAAAGCAGAATGGTATATTTTTGTTTATTTTTAATCCAAAATGGTTCATTGATAAAACAAGTTTCTTAGCACATGTGGGGCTTTTAGCTTCAGCCAACTAATTTCAGCTGACAGAATGACTGAGAGAAAGAGAGAGAGTGTGTGTGTGTGTGTGCTCGTGTGTGTCTATGTGTGTGCACGTGCACGTGTGTGTATATGCATATTTATGTATGTGTCTACTAAATAAATTCAGTATCATTTTATGAGTTGTAGCAGGGCTTAGAGTTGAAACTGCATTAGCTAGTTTGCAAGAAATAGGCCACGTTACATGAGGTGCCCTGAATTCGGACCAATAGTATTTCAGCTACAATTGTATGATCTATAGATCATATGGTTTCCTGCCAAAAGATGGTCTTAAATTGAAGTGAATGTCAAACTCTCATGGACAGAGTGATGAGAGGCATGCAACATGTGCAATGTACTCAACAAGCTCAATGTGTGCAGCAGAGGTTGAGAGACAAACACAGGGTTCTTGGTCAAATGCTTGACCTCAGGTTATTTCTCCTGGATTCTTTATTACAGCAGTTCTTCAGCTTTTCTAAGCCCTGTAAGAGAACTGAGAAGCTTTGACCTCCAACCAGGACTTTCTCAATACCCTTAAAGCCATGAACTTTCCATAGTATACAAATGTATACTAAAGAAATATTCTCACTTCTCCAAGCACTGACAGAGGGTATTCTTAATTCTTACCTCTCTCCCTAGATGAAGATGTCACTGTCTAATTATTATCCAACATACACACATAACTCACTTCTGGTAACCAGTGATACAGTCTCCAGCAAGCAACTATTGCAATCATTGTAATATTTATATAGAAACAAATGTCGTTGTGTCTTGGATTCACATCAAGAATCTTGCAAACCAAATACAAAAAGTTATATAAATAAATGGTTTCCTTGTAAACTTCAAATGGACTTGGTTTTAATATGAGTAACAACACGCAGCTTATATTGGTCAAACGAAAGTATCGATAAGTTTTAGTATAATCAACAATAGTTATTTCAGTAGTAATACTATGAACATGCAAATCTTAAGTTAGATTTCATTTAATAATTTAGTTTGTGAAAATATAAATAAACAACCAACTCAAAAATACTCGTTATACATTTTGAAAAAACAACAAATTCCAAAAAGGTATATTTGATACTGAAAGAATCTTTAGAATTGAGTTTGAATTCACTGGTTTTGCTTTATCAGATTAGTTGTTGATTGAGCATTTCAACTGATAATGTTACTTCAATAAAATTTAGCACAGTAATTCAAGGCTATATCTGTACAAAATCCTTATCTGAGAAATATAATTTATTATCTGTATAAAAACACTTATTTACTTATTTCAGTTATTTTCAGTGAAATTATTGCTGTCTTATTTCCTTTTGATACAATACCCAGGTAAATCTAGTTAACAATACCCAGGTAACTCTAGTTAACTCTGCCAGTGTAAATATATTTTAACTTTAGAAACCAGTGATGATGCAGTTAATCCACGTTTTTGAATAATGATACTTTTTAGACATGGTGATCAAAAATTGAGCAGATGGTTTTATTATTCTTAGTCACTCAGCCCTCTCCAGACACCTGATCTCTTCATAGTAGTCAAACCATTACTATCACCTTTGATTAGATGCACTGATCTCTGCTGTTGAAAGTAATAAACTTATCTCTTTATGGATCTGAGTAGTTTATTTTTGTGGTGATCTATTATGCAATCTGTAATTTGAAAAATCTCAGTCGAACAACAGTGCCATGTTGTTACTGTATGACCTTATTACAAGACTGAACCATTTCATACACTTCTTTCTTATCACCCTGGTAACGGTGTATTACACGTGAAAAGATTTTCTTATGGGAGTCATTCTCTGTCACATAATGAAAACGAAACCCCTTTTATGGCTTGTAAGCATTGCATTTCTAAATACCAAGGAAACGCTCACCTTAGATGTTTCTGAAGTAAAAATATGTCACAGACTAGGTTCTTTGACAATATAGTAGCAAAGAGAAAAGAATATGTAAAAATAGGGATCTCACTAGCTTGTACAGAATTTGGAAGGTTAGGAAGCATGGTTTGCAACAGACGGGGTTTGAGCCAACGACTCCAAGTTAAGCTTTGTGCACAGCTCCTATTTTCTTGGAAACATGCACTCTAAAATCTGTGGAGATAATGACTCAATAATTGATAGCATTTCAGTTTATTACTCAGAAGTATTTCTTTTTATATTCAAAGACATTAATAAAATTGAATTGCATGAGCATTTCTGTATGTGTTTCATTATTAAGGTTCTTTTAGCCTAAATGTAGAAATACCTTTTAAGTATGTTTGTTGATTAGCTGAGTTAATGTTTATACATTTATGAATTATGATTTTTGTTTTATGTTTGTTTCTATCATTATATGTCATATCAAGCAAATGTAATTTCTTTAGAAATATTCATGATTCCATTTCCAGTTCTACCAATGCTGTTTTGGGACAATATCTTTGTTTTTATTATTCATGAAAACAGTCTTACAATAGCTTACATTTTGATACTTTCTCATCTTTTTGGCAATTTATTTTTGACTATTTAATAAATGTATGGTTTGATGTCTCATTTCTCCTTTTCTCTTCATGCTTCTTCATTTCCTAAATAATCCTATAATATTTTTTATATCTGTTTTGTTAGTTGTATTTCTGCATAGACCATTTTTTTTTCCTTCTTTGCCGCCATAACCTAGTTAAGTCAACTTTATCTCATACTAAATTGTCATTTGTTTGCTTCTGCAAACTTACCGTTATTATTAGACTTATCCTCTTCTATATTTAGCTCTGGCTATCAAGTCACATTACATATGCATACTACTAAAATATCCATTCATTTGGAATTGAATAACCTTAAATTAAGATGATGCACCAGTGAATTATATTTAGCTTTACTTTTTTTTTTAAAAATTTATAATCGTTCAAGCATGAAGTCTAAGCCAGAGAGTAGAATTAAAATGAGAAATCTGAACTTTCATATTTTGGTAAAAGCCATTGTCAGTCTTTCACCAGCTTAAACTAATTATATACATGCAATGCAGTAGCAAAGAAGGTTTGGCTTTTAGCATTAACTTGACCACTTCTACAGAATCATCTGCTGTATGACTAGCCTAAAAACTTTTCATCACCAGACATTTTTATGACATCCTTGGGTTGGTCTTTTCATAAAAATCTTAACCCTTTTGTTACTATATTTATTTTGAGATGCTCTGTGTTTCTTTCAATTACTTTAAATATAACAAAGAATTTAGTAAAATAACTTGGTTATCATTAAACTAGTGTTAGGAACATAAATTGTAACAAAGGTTTGGTGGTAAATGTTAATTCAAAACTTATAAAAACAAGACATTTGTACTCAGAGCCAGAGCCAGTTTCAGCCGGGTTGGTAATGAAAGGGTTAATGTGAAAAATGTATAATGTAATTGTGGTATACTGATGCCTGTCTTTCCAATGTTGTGTGCATCCATTTGCTCCAGGGTATCCATTGCCACTTGTTTTTCTAAGTTGTAGGACATTTTTTAGTATACAAGTATACAAGGAAGTGCTGAAAAGTTCGTGGCTTTAAGGGTATTGAGAAAGTCCTGGCTGGAGGCCAAAGCTTCGAAGTTCTTTTACAGGGCTTAGAAAAAACTAAAAAACTGCTGTAATAAGTTTGTGAATCTGACAGGGAAATATGTTGAATAAAATTATAATTAACTGACCTGCCTATATTTTCTTTTACACAAAACCAGGAACATTTCAACATCTCCTGATATGTAACAAGTAAAAAGCCATGCAGCTTTTTCAAACTAAAGTGAGTTAATATCATTTGCAATTTCATAGTAATTAACCTGGCTATAGAAGATAATACATTCACAGTTAAGTATCATTATTAATTACGCAGAGTCCATATTCAGTCAAATTATATTCTATAGCCATCTTTATTCATAATTTATTTTTACCTTGGGATTTAATTTAAATTAACAAAATTGAAACTGTTCATAAATATGAATCTGTTGCTATCAACAATAGCAGTAGCATTGGCAATATTCTCATCATCATTGTTTTAACACCCACCTATCCATGCTCACATGGGTCAGACAGAATTCATTGAAATGGATTTTCTGATCAGATGCCCTTCTTATCACCAAAACTCATGTTTCCAAGCAAGGTAATATTTTCCAATGACTTGATATGTTTTCATGGGAGATTGTAAATGAAAGACACTGCTTGTATGGCAGGGATGCCAGTTTGCAACTATCACATGATGTAAACACATACACACACAACATGTATGTGTAAAGGGCTCCTTTCAGTTTCCATAAACCAAATCCATTCGCAAGTCTTTGGTCAGGTTATGGCTATAGCAGAAGACAGATGCTCACGGTACCATGCTGTGGGACTGAACCTAAAACCCGTGGTTGGGAAGCAAACTTCTTAACCACACGATCATACCTATGCCTATTCCATACATACATACATACATACATACATATATATAAATCATCATCATCATCATCATTTAACGTCCGCTTTCCATGCTAGCATGGGTTGGATGATTTGACTGAGGGCTGGTGAACCAGATGGCTGCACCAGGCCCCAGTTTTGATCTGGCAGAGTTTCTACAGCTGGATGCCCTTCCTAATGCCAACCACTCTGAGAGTGTAATGGGAGCTTTTACGTGCCAGTCAGGTTGCACTGGCAATGACCTCGCTCGAATCTTTTACACATGGCACTGGCACAGGTGCCAGTAATGTGATGCTGGTAATGATCATGTTCGAATGGTGTCTTTTATGTGCCACCGGCATGGAAGTCAGATAGCTACTCTGGTAATGATCACACTCGAATGGTGCCTTTTATTTGCCACTGGCATGGAAGCCGGTTAGCTGCTCTGTCAACGATATATATATGTGTGTGTGGGTGTTTGTGGGTGTGTATATAAAACTGAGTTTAGAAAAATTGAAACTTATAATTAACTCAATATATACTGTATTTTGAAATGATAGCATGAAATTTAATATCAAAAAATTCCTCGCGAAGATATACATGTCTAAAATAGTAGTGTATTAAATATATGTAAATATATGAAACATGACAGTTTAAAAATTTGTTAATTAATGCATCTTACGATCATTTCACAAAAGTATTGTCATTATAATGGAATCCATTGTTGATACACATTGATAGACAATAGAAAGATGGTTGGCCTACTGATGCACAGGTTTGTAGTAATGACTTGTGCACCTTGTTGAAAGACATATGCAGTATGAGTGCAAAAAGAAATCAAAAGTTTAGCATGCTTAAGAATTTACCAATATATTAACCATTAAATGAATATATAATCAATTTGATTTTCTATCACATGACTATAGAATTACTCCCACAAAATTTATATAACGTACGCAAATTCTCCAGATCATACAGTACTATTGTATTGCTTGCTAATTCAAAATCCCTTGAACATATTAATAAAATGGTAAATACATTGTAATTTTTCCAAAATTTTGCATTTTCATATACCAACGTAATTACAAGAACTTCACTCAAAATTGCATAGAATTACACAAATTCTATATCAAAAACCCTTTAATTCTTAGAATAATTTTTTATGTTATCTTTTAAACTTACACATGCTGGATTTTTACCTTTTTCTTCAAAGACTGAAATTAGCAACCTTTGATTAATATATTCAGTTCATTTTTAAGGAATACTAAATGTAGGTTTTTACAGTCTTAATTGAATTTTATGTTTTATTTCTCTTTTTTATTGAATTAGCAGTATTTTGCATATTTTTAAAGACACTGTTTTTTGAGCAAGAAAATATAAAGCAAGAACCCAATCCTAGAATGAGGAAAATTTTATTTGAATTTTAGTCTAAGTGAAACATCAAAATTTACAAATTCTAATCTCTCAAAATTCTAAGTAATAAAATATCTTGTTCCAAAAAAGATCTATCTCTCATCTGTGAGTTAATGAAAAGATTAATCTTCACTAATAAATTATGAAATGATTTTAATCACATACAATCAAATAATTTCCATTGATATCGCCTTGAAGGTTTCGTAACAGCTTTTATAGAGGTTTGCATTTTTGACTTACCAGGGTGTTTTCTAATTTTCCTTTAGAAAAATTAAAGAAAAAAAAAAAAAATAAAAAACTAACGTTGCACAATTTATATCTGAATAACTAGTTTTTAAATTAAAACATTTCCATCATTTCACACTTTCCACTCCAGCTAATTTAAACATTTTTGTTTATCATAAACAAGCTTCTCTGTTTTAACCTACCTAATGTTTTATTGAATGGCATAACATAATTTGTTATTCATAATTTTAATGGGGTTCTGAATATTGGTTGAAAGAGAAATTTTGATAATTTTCTTTACTTTGTTTCTCTTTTTTCTGTTGTTTTTTTTTTTTGGTTGTTTGAACTATATGCTCACTTTTAGAAACGCCTATGATACTCATATTTTAAAAAGAAATGAAAATATTAGCGTTTTGACTTTTATATTTGTTTTTTTTCTTCTCCAATTTATGTCAAAAATTTCTCACTTTTATTACACAGGTGAATTTCAAAACTTTTGCAAATTTGTTCATTCAATTAGAATTTAATATTAATGATTTATGAACCTGTGTGCATGAATATGTACATAAGTCTGTGCATGTGAGTGTTTACATACATATACATACATGCATGCATACACACATTCATACAGTCTTTTGACATCTACCTATCTATATATATATTTACATACACCTGCACACACACACTAACAGGCGTATGCATACAAATTTTTCATTCAACTGGAATAAGGGTAATATTAGGGAAAACAAAACTCACTGCTAGATTGCAAATTACAAAATAAACATTTCTATATTAACTGGATATTCTTTCAAATTATGTATTGAAGAAATAACCAATTAATAAATAAATTCATATTCAAATGCATCTATTTTATATATAAATATAAATACACACACACACACACATAAACTATTTTGTAATATGGATTCATAAGTAACATAAGGCGTGGGAGTGGCTGTGTGGTAAGTAGCTTGCTTACCAACCACATGGTTCCGGGTTCAGTCCCATTGCGTGGCACCTTGGGCAAGTGTCTTCTACTATAGCCTCGGGCTGACCAAAGCCTTGTGAGTGGATTTGGTAGACGGAAACTGAAAGAAGCCCGTCATATATATGTATATATGTATATATGTGTGTGTGTGTGTGCTTGTGTGTCTGTGTTTGTCCCCCCCCACCAACATCGCTTGACAACCGATGCTTGCATGTTTACGTCCCTGTAACTTAGCGGTTCGGACAAAGAGACCAATAAAATAAGTACTAGGCTTACAAAGAATAAGTCCTGGCGTCGATTTGCTCGACTAAAGGCGGCGCTCCAGCATGGCCACGGTCAAATGACTGAAACAAGTTAAAGACTATAAGAATCGAGTCACATCTACTTGTATGATGCCAGAAATGAGTAGGTATCAGGAACGGACCCAAGGTTAGTGGGCTCAGGAGTACGTGCCCCCCACCTCAAGAAAAGAAACGCATCCTTCTAAATAATGTTATTACACCCTTTTCTCTTGGAATTATATTTCCTTCTGACCTTGTGCCCTCCCTTCAAAAAATTCCTGGGACCACGCCTGGTATGATAACATAGAGCTCCCAGTGAAATAAACAACATTGAATACATCAAGAGTTGGTAGGATACCATATTTATGCAAGTATCAAATCCAATTTAAACTACAGATCAAACTCAAGGGTGGATCCTTGGTGTGGTGTGGGTATATAAAGTAAACAAATGACGTTTAAAATTTACGACAGCTGTTTCGGTAAAATTTTATTTATTTACTGAAGTTATAAAAGATTACCTCATAATATACAACGTGCTATCATCAAGTAAACTTTTAAACAGCCCAGCTAATGTTGGTTATGTCTTGGTTGATGCTTAAAATCTTGCTCTTACCTTCAAAAGTTTTACCTGAAGATGGTGCGTCCTATATTATGATATAATCTTTTAAGACTGTATTAAATAAAGTTCTACCAAAACAGCTGTCATAAATTATAAATGCCATTTGTGCTTTTACACATACATACATACACACATACATACAGGTACAAACATTGCAGTGTGGTAAGAGGTTTGCTTCCCATTCCTCTGGGTTCAATACCATTGCATGGCACCTTGGACAATACTATAACCCTGAGCTGACCAAAGCCTTGTGAGTGGATTTGATATAGAGAAACTGAAAGAAGCCCACTGTGTGTGTGTGGCAGGATAGTGTATGTATGTGATTGTGTATATATATATATATATTATATATATATATATATATATATATAATTAAATAATAAGGGTAGAAATTGATATTAATCAATTAAAACCAGTGGCTTAGCATATTTAAAAAATCCGAAGATTAAAAATTGTGTTACATACAAAATTAAGAGGAATGAGCACTAAAGTGGACACCCTATATGCTAAACATAGACATCAAATTGTCATTACCATGAAGAATGTGTTCTCAAGAACACATTCTTTGTGGTAATGACGATTTTATGTCTATGTTTAGCATATAGGGTGTCCACATTAGTGGTCATTCCTCTTAATTTTGTATATATATATATATAAAGGGTAAAGACCCCCTTCGGTCATGAATGACCATGGGATTGCACCTAGAAAGTTACCCTCCTAGACACAAGTCCGGGCAAGGTTGTTTATGGAAGACCAGCAGTCGCCCATGCATACCAGCCTCCCCTCTCCATGCTGCCAATGTTATCCAAGGGAAAGACAAAGGTCGATACAGCTTGGCACCAGTGATACTGCAACTCATTTCTACAGCTGAGTGAATGGGAGCAACGTGAAAATAAAGTGCTTTGCTCAAGAACACAACACGCAGCCTGGACCGGGATTCGAGCTCACAACCTCACGATCGTAAGCTCGACGCTCTAACCACTGAGCCATGCGCCTTCACGATATATATATATATAAGACAAGGTATAAATAATGGTCATTAAATAGTTTTCTTTTATTAGGGCAAACTTGGCTTACAGCTGTTTCCAGTAGTCATTATAGATATGTTACTGATAGGTTAACTCAATGGATCTATTGATCAGATGAGAAAAAATTGAATGACCTAAAAAAATTATAAGTTATAACCAGAAATAGTTCTGACAAAAGTACCTTTAAATTTTTCTTGTTTGTTCAATTTTGTAAGAAAAAATGCATGCAATTTAAATTTTGTATTCCAGTGTATGAGGCACTTCACAGCTGTGTAAATATAACATGGTTTGCTTCCATGCATGTATGGTCTGGACCTTACTAATATTTTCTACTTGATGATAAATTCTTTCCCACAGCCTTTTAAGTACATGAATGTATTTGAGTGTATGTATGGGCACGTGTATGTGTATATGTATGTGAATAAACGTGTATATGTAAAGGTGTATGTATATAGGTATATAGGTCTAATGCATGTGTAGATGATCTACAGTTATGCATGCGGATGTGTATATGTGTGAGTGCATGCATGTACTGATACATACTGCTTGTGTATGTATGTATGCATGACATATGTATGAAAGTATGCAGAAAGGCAATGCATAAAATATGTGCTGTTTAAACAAATTCAAAAATCGCATAAATAATCCTATATATGTGCAAATGAGATTGAACATGCTCACTGTATTAGAACATATATTTATTTACTATATGAGGGGCCCCCACAATTTGACACATGATATAGAAGATAGCTATCCTATAGCATTTAAAATGTCATATCCCAGTCCAAATACTCTTTGTGTTTTATGATCAAAGTGACCGGATTCAACCTTCCACACTTACCTTACAAAGTCATTCTAAAAGTGATAAATCACATCGTCAAAATCTTGGAGCTACCAGATAATAAATGATTAATTCAAAACAAAGTGAATTGATAAGCATTACATTTGATGGAGTAATTTGAATGCTAAAAGGGTTAAACCAGTCACCAGCCAGATAATTTGGCATGACTCATATTGAATTTACACCCTCTGAGCTACATCAACCTCTGCATCATTTGCAAATGAATATGGCAGGGCTGAAAAACAGTTACTACTGCTGTTATAGCTGGAAAACTGGTCGTACACCGCGAATAGTTATATGGTATGTATTTTTTCAATATGGTATGTATTTTTTCAATGCAGAAACGTTAGCACGCCGGGCGAAATGCGTAGCCATATTTCATCTGCCGTTACGTTCTGAGTTCAAATTCCGCCAAGGTCGACTTTGCCTTTCATCCTTTCGGGGTCGATTAAATAAGTACCAGTTACGCACTGGGGTCGATATAATCGACTTAATCAGTTTATCTGTTCTTGTTTGTCCTCTCTGTGTTTAGCCCCTTGTGGGTAGTAACGAAATAGGTATGTATTTTTTCTTATATATGTCCATTTCACCATCATCATCACCACCATTTTAACACAGGAGAGACAACACACTATTTTATGAAGTGAAATTTTCTAACATTGTATATAACCCTTTGTGGTGATAACCTTCACCTGTTTCCAAGCAAATAAATAATCCCCATTCTAAGGAACAGCAAACAACCCAAACATGCTTCCAAGGAGGACTGCAAGTAAATGATGCTTTGTATGAATGGCAACGTATTTTGTTTACAGTCAATTTGCAAATGTCAGGATGAGGGGGAATACAAACCCAGACGGCAAAAGCTAACACACATACACAATTGTAGTGACTTTTCTTTTCTTTTCTTTCCTTTCTTTTATTTGTTTCAGTCATTTGACTATGGCTATGCTGGAGCACCACCTTTAGTGGAATGAATCGACCCCAGGACTTATTCTTTGTAAGCCTAGTACTTATTCTATCGGTCTCATTTGCTGAACCGCTAAATTACGGGGACGTAAACAGACCAGCATCGGTTGTCAAGCGATATTGGGGCAGACAAACACACACACACACACACATATATATATACGACGGGCTTCTTTCAGTTTCTGTCTACCAAATCCACTCACAAGGCGTTGGTTGGCCTGAGGCTATAGTAGAAGACACTTGCCCAAGGTGCCACGCAGTAGGACTGAACCCAGAACCATGTGGTTGGTAAGCAAGCTACTTACCACACAGCCACTCTTGACTAATAAACATTTTCCTATCTTCCATCTTCTGTCTCACTCATTATTCAAATATTTATATATATATATATATATATATATATATATATATATAAATATATATATGTAGGTCCCGGGTTGAGTCGGGGTTAACCACAGTAAATAAGGTACTCAATACATAGCAGAGTAAATTAATTTTCCTGTAGAAGCTCCTTGTATAAAATAAATATAAATATATATATATATATGTATGTATACATATATATATATATATGTGTATGTGTGTGTGTGAATATGTCTGTGTGTGTTTGTATGTATGTATGTATGTGTGTGTCTGTTATGTGTGGGTGTAAATGCATATTTATGCAAGAATAACTAAAGTACAATTTGACAAACTACCAAAACCTGGTGTTTTTGCACATATATTAAAGAGGTAATAAAAATAACATGTAAGGATACAGGTCGAATTTATTAATTAGTTAGTTATAGATAAAATAATCAATAAAGCAATTAAAAATCGTCAACAAAGACTACTGTTCAAGGAATAACAAGTGTGTGTCTGTGTATGTATGTATGACTGTGTCCATGCGTGTGGACGTGCGCATATTTGGTTGTGAGTGATTGCATCTCTTTCTCTTTCTCTTTTACTTGTTTCCGTCATTTGTCAGTGGCCATGCTGGAGCACCGCCTTTAGTTGAGCAAATCGACCCCAGGACTTATTCTTTGTAAGCCTAGTACTTATTCTGTCGGTCTCTTTTGCCGAACCGCAAAGTTACGGGGATGTAAACACACCAGCATCGGTTGTCAAGTGATGTTGGGGGGGACAAACACAGACACACAAACATATACACACACACATACATATATACATATACATATATACGACGGGCTTCTTTCAGTTTCTGTCTACCAAAGCCACTCACAAGGCGTTGGTCGGCCCGAGGCTATAGTGGAAGACACTTGTCCAAGGTGCCACATAGTGGGACTGAACCTGGAACCATGTGGTTGGGAAGCAAGCTACTTACCCCACAGCCACTCCTACACCTATAAATATAGGCGTATATATAAATATGAGCAAACTTACATACATAATCTCATCCCCTGGCTCTTGCTACTACGTCATGATACACTGGCTCACTGCCATGCGAGCTGTGGCAGATATTGTCTTGCGTCCAATATTTTCTTGTTGCTTCACTTCAGGTCAACTTTAATTGAGTCTGTCAATAATCAAAAGCATTTTTGCCATGTACTTTACACCATGTGCATGAAACCCCAGGACCACATAATCCAAAGTGATCCTTTTAAAATAATAAAGTGATTTTTTGCAGGGAAATTTTAACGGATCCCTTATGATGAGGGCGGTTTTGCCTTCCATTCTCTCAAGGTTGACAGAAAAGTAGCAATCCAAGGTGATGATGAATTGATGGAACTGGGATGCCTTGCAATAACTTTACTTCTCCTATGTGTTCTGATGACAACATCTACAATGACACTGGTGCCAAGTTGTATTGGCCTTTAAGACAAGCTTTTCCTTTAAACAGCACTATTCACATGCAGAATTGAGGTTTGCATGCGTGGATAACTGATAGACTTGCACAAAAACGTTGCCCACATCATTAGTATACATGTGCACAATCACAGATAAATGTGTGTGCACACAAACGAATGCACAAAGAAAAATGTATGAGTGCATGTATATATATATATATATATATGTATATATGTATATATATATTAGCATGGAAGAGATGCTAATCAATGATTGTATGTATGTATATGTATATATATATATCTACATATATATACATATATATACACATATGTATATAGATATACATAAATGTATATATATGTATATGTATATACGTATGTAAGTATATATATATATACATATATATACATATATGTATATCTATATACATATACATTATATAGATATGTATACATATACATATATATCTATACATGTGTATGCATATATATATACATATATATGTGTATGCATAAATATACATATATATGTATATACATATATATATGTTTATATACATATATATATATATATATATATATATATTCATATACATATAGTTATATATACATACACACTCACACATACACTTATTAGTGTGTATGTGTTTACACACACATATATATACGCATGTGAGGAGCAGTGGATACATATTTAAACGTATGCCGAACCCCATGCTTGCACATTTCTTATCTATATAGAGATATTTCCTTAGAGAATTTATCATTAAGCTTCTTTTTCTTCAATGGTATTTAAGATTCATCTCATGCTGTTTATCAATAAAGAGATGTATTGTTGAAATTAAAAATGTAGATAAATTTTTATTGTTTATGAATATTTAATAGTAAACATACAAACAATACATGTCTATAAATATTCAATATTGGATATCTGTAAATGCATAAGCACGCTGTTTATTCAATAAAATTATCTTTCCCCTTAACTAGCATCTGCATTGGTAATCTGTGTACGTGCATTCATATTTATATATGTGTATATATCTAATAGAAATATGCTTATTTTTAAGCATTATTTACTTAATAAACTTCTTTTATCTTGAGTATTCCAATATTTTTGATATTCTTGTATTCTTCATACTTTTCTGCTACTACAATCCCAATGGCATGAACCATCAACAACATTTACCAATAGATTTGACCATACAAGCAAAATTATAGTATTTCCATAAAGATAGAAAATTCATTTAATTATAAGTTTCATACATGATAAAACTAACACTCAGAACTATTTTGCGATGTAGTAAGTTATAATGTAAATAGTTGCCTTTATTATCATTTAGATATTCCATACTATGTATTTACGTCACAATCTATTTTGTTTTATTTCTATGCCCACACTTGTCTGTTTGTCAGATTGTCTGTCTGTCTCTATCTTCTTTGTCAATGGATAATTCAGCGAAAGGAGGGGTAACAAGTCCAGAAGAGAGAACTTCAAACTATATCGTTACAAGTGAACCAAGGAAAATGCATGCTTGGAGAGGTGCCAGAATGTGGCAATGTAGATGTGTACAATCCAAGACAATGTTGAAAAACAGGTGTTGACAATAATGATTATGATGTTTTATTTCCTCATTCAACAAACAGTGTAGACTGTTAACTACAAATACTGTGCCAAGTAGACAGTATTGTAAATGGAGCTTTCATTACATATAAGTATTGCGATGATGGAGAGAGTAATTGAAGGTTTTAATGCCCCAGGTTTTAGAAGTAATTCAGCACGTATAGCCTATATTTCCCTTATATATATGAATATATATATATATATATATATATATAATATATATATATATATATATATATATATATATATATATAAGGAGAGAAAGAAAATGGGGAGAGAGCGATTACAATGTTGTTAAATGATTTGCTTTCTCAGAGCAAAGTATATAAATATGTTAGTTTCACTATAATTTGTATTTCATTTTTAGGAAAAGGAAAATAGCCTGAACTACTCTTTAAGCTATCAGAAAACATTGAAGTCTAAGATCTGGTGGAGCCTGTCTACTTCTATGCTATAATAGTTAGTAAAATGGAGAGACATAGGTTCCAACAGAGCCAGTTGTAATACAATACACAATAGCAAAAAGATGGAAAGAGTCTACCAGGTAATATTGTAGTTGAGCTTATTTATCTTTGTGCTATTGATAATCACAGCTTGATGGAGCTTGATGTCAGTGACTATTACAATGAGTTCCATTGTAGCCTATCCATCTATATGCTATTGACTGTTATACCAAACTCTTGAGGAGCCTATTCAAAGCTGTTGAATATTACAACTGGCTCTGATGAAACATTTTCATCTCTGTACTATTACTAGCTCTGATGGAGCTTTTCTATACTATTAACTATTACTATTAACTTTTCTATACTATTAACTATTACTCTGGTAGAGCCTGCATATCTGACTTTGATTTTTAAACTATTGACTATGATTTTTAAAACTATAATCAACTAGGAACACTTGGTCTAATTTAGTTTTTCTCTATGCCATTTGGTAGATTTACAAATATGAAAAGCAGACAAAATGAAAAGTTGCAAATTTGGTCCACTGGAAGATATCTGCTACACGCTCTCACAGATGTGTTGTGTATAGGAATATATAAGTTTTATATGATTTGTATGTAAGCACACTGTTTCAGAAATGTTTTATGATGCCTATGAAACTGAAGAAATTTTGTCAAATGCCATTTTTTAGAGTGGCAACTCACTTCTCTTATACATAAAAATCTACTTCTTCAGTTATTAACGAAAGATTTTTTTTCTTAAAAGACAGGAAATTATAAATTAATATGAAAATGGAATTTGTATCTTTGTGGTACCAGTGCCGGTGGCACACAAGAGAAAACGATCCGAAAGTGGCCGTAGCCAGTACCGCATCGACTGGCCTCCGTGCTGTGGGCACATGACAAACACCATCCGATCGTGGCCGTTCGCCAGCCTCATCTAGCACCTGTGTCGGTGGCACATAAAAACACCATCCGAAGACCCGGCAAGACTAGTCAGGCCATAACCCATGGCCCCTACCTGGGACGTAGTCAGTCCACCTGTGCATACCTTCCTTCTTGTGACACTTGTGAAGACCTGTTGAGGCAAGTGAAAATCAAAAAAAAAAAAAATCAAATCAAAACAAATCAAAATAGATGAACATCAATGGAATCTGTATCTTTGTGGTACCAGTGCCGGTGGCACACAAGAGAACCATCCGAACGTGGCCGTAGCCAGTTCCGCATCGACCGGCCTCCGTGCTGTGGGCACGTAACAAACACCATCCGATCATGGCCGTTCGCCAGCCTCATCTGGCACCTGTGTCGGTGGCACATAAAAACACCTTCCGAAGACCCGGCAAGACTAGTCAGTCCACCTGTGCATACCTTCCTTCTTGTGACACTTGTGAAGACCGGTTGAGGCAAGTGAAAATAAAATAAAATCAAATCAAATCAAAATAGACAAAATAGATGAACATCAATGGAATTTGTATCTTGTGGTACCAGTGCCAGTGGCACACAAGAAATCCATCAGTGCCGTAGTCAGTGCGGTGGGCACATGACAAACACCATCCGATCGTGGCCGTTCGCCAGCCTCATCTAGCACCTGTGTCGGTGGCACATAAAAACACCATCCGAAGACTAGTCAGGCCATAACCCATGGCCCCTACCTGGGACGTAGTCAGTCCACCTGTGCATACCTTCCTTCTTGTGACACTTGTGAAGACCTGTTGAGGCAAGTGAAAATCAAAACAAATCAAAATAGATGAACATCAATGGAATTTGTATCTTATGGTACCAGTGCCGGTGGCACGTGGCACATAAGAAAACCATCCGAACGTGGCCGTAGCCAGTACCGCATCGACTGGCCTCCGTGCTGTGGGCACGTAACAAGCACCATCCGATCGTGGCCGTTTGCCAGCCTCATCTGGCACCTGTGTCGGTGGCACATAAAAACACCATCCAAGCGTGGCCGTCTGCCAGCCTCGTCTGGCACCTGTGTCGGTGGCACATAAAAACACCATCCGAGCGTGGCCGTCTGCCAGCCTCGTCTGGCACCTGTGTCGGTGGCACATAAAAAACACCATCCGAGCGTGGCCGTCTGCCAGCCTCGTCTGGCACCTGTGTCGGTGGCACATAAAATCACCCACTACACTCTCGGAGTGGTTGGCGTTAGGAAGGGCATCCAGCTGTAGAAACACTGCCAGATCTGACTGGACTGGTGCAGCTTTCGGGCTCCCCAGACCCCAGTTGAACCGTCCAACCCATGCTAGCATGGAAAGCGGATGTTAAATGATGATGATGATGATGATGATGAAGAATCTTGCTTGAAGATAAATTCAACAGAATAATACATGACCTGGCTCTTTATTGGTTATGATGAAAGTTGCTGTTAAGATGATCAACTGAACAACCTGCCCATGAAATTGGAGTGCAAGCGGTTGAGAATTCCTCAGACGTGCTTATCCTTAATACAGTTCTCAGGGAGATTCAGGTAAATATAGTGTGATGGTGCCATGTAAAAAGTACCCTGTACACTATGTAAAGTGGTTAGCATTAGGAAGGTCATCCAGTTGTAGAAACCAAGCTAAAAACAGACTATTGAACCTGGTGGGGCCCCCCTGGTCTTACCAGCTACTGTCAAGTGTCCATTTTTCATGCTGCCATGGGATGGACGGTCTGACAGGGGCTTGTAAGCCAGAGAGCTGCACTGGGCACCAATTGTCTATTTTGGCACGGTTTCTATGGCTGAATGCTCTTCCTCATGCCAGCCACTTCACAGAATGTACTGGGTGCTTCTCATGTGGCACTAGCACAGGTATTTTTTATGTGTATTTTAGAAAATAATCATAATGAAATATTTCCAAAGAAGCAAGATATGATTTTGATATGATGTTCCATAGAACATATCTTTTGGATTTATTAGCCAACATTGTGTGTTAGGATGATTGTAAACAATTCATCTGTAAATCATGTGCTAAGGAAACTACTCTTTGTTTCAGTCATTTGAATGTGGCCATGCTAGAGCACTGCCTTTAGGCGAGCAAATCGACTCTAGGACTTATTCTTTGTAAGCCTAGTACTTATTGTATTGGTCTTTTTTGCCGAACCGCTAAGTTACGGTGACGTAAACACACCACCATCAGTTGTCAAGCGATGTTAGGGGGACAAACACAAACACACAAGCATATGTACACACATATATATATATATATATACATATATACAATGGGCTTCTTTCAATTTCCGTCTACCAAATCCACTCAGAAGGCTTTGGTCGACCCGAGGCTATAGTAGAAGACACTTGCTCAAGGTACAACGCAGTGGGACTGAACCCGGAACCATGTGGCTGGTAAACAAGCTACTTACCACACAGCCACTCCTACGCCTGTTAAATATGCAAATTGATCTATCTTGTTTTCTTTAAGTGAAGACTGTTTTTGATGATGATCTTAATAAGACTCAAAATGCACGTAGAACTGTGCTCTCTTTTCCTGACCATGCACGTGTTGTGCAGATGAATTGTTTATAAATCATTGTAATACACAGAGTTACCTACAAATATATTGATATGTTCAATACTAGGTTATAGCAATGAAGCGAAACATTGTTAACACACCAATAATTTAATGAATGATTTATCTAGAATTCAACGATTAAAGAAAAGAAACCTGGATATGATTAAATTGTAATTTTTGTTGTATTTGTCTTGAGGAGTTATATCTTCAAATGTCTGATGTTAGTTCACAGAAGATGAGTCTCAAATGATTTATGTCTGGAGTGATTAATTCAGATGAATTTGCTTCCATTAATCCCAATTAGTTTGTCAAGCAACTCCAATAATCAAGTAATTAATATTATTTAGGTCAATTAGGTTATTTTTGTATAGGAACTGAAATTCTCTAAACCAACAATTTCGATATTTATCATCATAACCATCATCACTACTGCTTCATTTTTGTATCTATTTTCCTATAATCAGGTGAGTTATAAATGGATCAAATTTTTTTCCCCCCAGATTTGTCACAATGTCAGCGACTTTGGTTGTTTGATACTGTTTCTAGGGTCAGAGAAGAGGTTTTGAAGAATAGTTCTTCCATGAAAACGTAATTGGAAAAAACCAAAAGAGATACGTTGAAAGATATACTAAAAACAAAAATGACACAAATGCTTTGCTCAGTTTGGTTTAATGCCTCAGTTCTCTGATGTAAGTCCTTCTACTTGATGCATAGTTTTAATTTCTGTTGAGTTTTAAAAAGATGAGAATGCAGCTTGTCACCAGTAGGTTTCACAGAATACCTGCTAACCACTGGCTACAATCTAAAGTCAGAAAATGAATCAAAAAAGAAAGACAACAATGATAAGCAAAAGTGCATGCATAGTACACAGGATGAAACACAAAAAGACAGAGAAGTGGACTGCAAAAGAGCCATAAAAAACGAAAGGGTGTTTAGGCTTGTCAGGAATTTGGTGGATCTTGCGAAGCATGAAATTTATAAAAGATGCAGAGTCCTGGAAGCTAATAACTGATATGTAGTTTATTTCATGTTATGGGTTCCAAGCTGTAGATAGTTTATTGAATTCTTTGACAATTCTGAGAACATTACAGAGAAGGAGAGTGTTAAGCAGTGATAAGTGAAACTGTAAAGTTATTACCAATCCAAATATGCTTGATGCATGTTCAAATTGGGGAACAAGCCATTTACTGTATACACACCATTTGTCAACAAGTGAGATATATTTTCCATGACAAAATGCAGAGAGCAGTTTGTTCCCCAGTTCAAACGTGCATCAAGCGTATTCAGATTGATAATGACATTGCAATTCTGTGTATGGAAAACTGTTTCCAGAAGCTATGGGCATTGCACTGTTTTCAGTTCTGTACTTAGGCTATTGAATTCAATAATAATGTCCAGCAACATATGTTTCTTTATTAGCCACACAGGGCTGAACACAGAGGGGACAAATTACAAAGGAGAGCTTTTCTTTTTGGGGAGAAGAAACAAGGGAGGGGGTAGGTTTTCGATCAAAAAGGATCGTAAAAAAAAACGATCACCAAGGATTGTGTATTGAACCACATGTTTTAGGGAGGGTGGGGGTATAGTTGATTACATTGACCCAGTAATTGAGTGGCATTTATTTTTGTCTCTGAAAAGATGAAAGAAAGTATCAGTCTTGGCAGCACAATATGGTCAAATGCAGGGGTTTAATATATAAACTAATGCAGAAGTTTCAGAATGCCAAACTATGCATAGACTGTTGGAGTGAAGAAAAATATGGCTGAGGGAACATTAATGAGACAATTATGGGAAAGATTGTTGGAAATAAAATTTCTAGTTTGTCAATGCATTTTTTTTTTTAAAGTTAAAATTAGAAAGAAGAAGAAGAAGAAGAAGAGCTCATAGGTCTTTTCATGATCAAGGTTGGGAGGTGGGGAAAACTGAATGATGGAAGAATTAAGACATCTGTCAGATTCCCAAGAAATAAAATGGCCTGATTTAGAGGTTAAAAATACTTTTATTGTATTCAAATCATCATCATCATCATCATCATCATCATCGCTGTATGTCCAGTTTCTATGGTTGCATTGATTGAACAAATTATAATTTTAAAAACTTGACATAGATTTTAAATGTTTAGAATTATATGTATGTCTAAAAATCGTATTGTACAAATATGAATTAAAATTACTGCTAGTACTTACCCCAATCATTAAATAAACAATAATAAATATGTAATTATAATGCCAAAATAATGGTGCTTAGAAAAGTCTATTTAACAGAATGAAAGAAGATTAAAATATTTTTGCAAAATATAAAGAAAAGTATTAAAGAAAATTCCTTTATATGAAGTTGAATTTTCTGTCTGAATGAATTTTGATTTAATCAGATTTACTGAAAATAAAATTCTTAGATTTTAAGACTACTTTCCCATCTATGCCCTACAACTGTATGTCCATACATCTAAGAAATTCTGCAATTTAAAATATCAAGAAATTAAAGAATTTAAGAAAAGAGCCAAACAAAGAAGTAATGTATTTAAAAATGGGAAGGAAAAAAAAATCTAAGTTTCTAAATAAATCTCAAGTAGTAGAAGCAATTTAGTTATGTTTATATGGTTTATTTTCTTTTCCTTACTGCTGTATTTTGGTCATATTTTCGGAACTGATGTTACAGCGCTCTGTTTATAGATTTATAGATACAAGCACAAACTAATTCAGGTACACAAACACAAACTACAAAATACATTTTCTTAAATGTTGTTATCAGACATACACTCTGTCAGGCATATTTAAAACATAAAGATATGACTGATATATTGATGTATGTAGATGATATATTCACGAATAACCGAAAGTAAATAATTTTTTTGCTACAAACACAAGACCTGAAATTTTGGGGGTAGGGTTTAGTTGATTATATCAACTCTAGTGACCAACTGGTACTTATTTTATTGACCTCGAAAGGATGAAAAGCAGAGTTGACCTTGGCAGAATTTGAACTTGGAATGTAAAGTAATGAAATTGTGCCAAGTATTTTGTTTAGCATGTTAATGATTCATATTTCTTTATTGCCCACAAGAGAGGACAAACAAAGACAGACAACGGTATTAAGTCGATTACATCGACCCCAGTGCATAACTGGTTCTTAATTTATCGACCCCCGAAACAATGAAAGGCAAAGTCGACCTCAGTAGAATTTGAACTCAGAATGTAATGGCAGACGAAACACCGCTAAGCATTTCGCCCAGCATGCTAATGTTTCTTACTTCCTTATTGCCCACAAGGGGCTAAACATAGAGAGGACAAACAAGGACAGACAAAGGTATTAAGTCGATTACATCGACTCCAGTGCATAACTGGTACTTAATTTATCGACCCCTGAAACGATGAATGGCAAAGTCGACCTCATTGGAATTTGAACTCAGAATGTAATGGCAGACGAAATGCTGCTAAATGTTTCGCCCAGTGTGCTATTAGTATGTTAATGATTCTGCTAGTTGGATGCTGTATAGAACTGAAATAATGAAATGAATAATGAAACTTGATCTGCATGTGTGTGTATGTGTGTGTGTGTATTGAATGATATATATCGCCAGCTCTGCAAGAATAGGACACAATGTAGAGGTGAGGGATGGGAGAGATGGGAAGGTTTCTAAAGTTGCGTTGATTAGCAACATGAATACCTGTAAGTTTTAGTCTCAAGTGTCTTGGTAGCAGTACACTGACCAATTCAAGCAATGTCCTTCTCATTGTAGGAGTAATTAACCAAACAGAATATTCAGCATCAGAGCTGTATAGCAGAAATGTAATCAAGGTGAATAAAAGAATGAAACAAATGAGAAAAGGAACCACAAAGAATCTCTGTATCAAACCAAGAAGCACCAATAATTGATTAACATTTTCTCTGCATGAAATGAACTTCTCATGTCAGCTACAGGGAACTCACTGCCATATTTGAGTGTGTTGAAAGAATACCACTGAGAAAATGAGATGTTCATATCTGATTGCATGACAATCTGATAACCAAATTGAGGAACTAAATAGCTAATTTTATCTCCAATCAAAGCTTTCAAAAATGATAGAAATATTTCAGTTGGAATGTCTCTAATCATAGGTCTGCACAATCAGGACTGATCCTCCACTAAACAAATTCCATATTAGTAAATTTGAGCATAATTTATTCTGAAACTGAGAATTTGACTTATAATTTGTTTGAGAATAAGGAATTTCCTCGGACGCTTTTTTTTAAATTTCAAATTAAATGCATAATTGATATTTTATTTGAAACAGTTAACAAAAAAACAAAACAATGTATAATTCATAATATGATGCTACCAACTAATATTCTTATATTCTACTCAGTGAGAGATTACTAAACTTGAACAGTTATAAAAGAACTCTCAGAATAGGCATTTTCTTCATAACTTCCACATCCTCATCTCTCTAAGTCAATAGCACTAATCAACCATTTATTGATGAGTCTGTTTATATAAAATATAACCATTGAGTCTATTATTTTTAGATGACATGTATTGATTATCAGGATGTGGTTATGTTATTATTTGACAATGAGTGTATATTTGTAGACAGAATTAATTCGCCTTACTACTGATCTCTCTCCCTTGAGTATTCTCAAAATTATTTTTAATCCACAGCTGCCTTCAGGAAAATCAATTCCCCACCATCTGAAGTCATCATTCTCAGTAACTTTAATGAACACAGCCTTTCATGATCCTTGCACTTGTCTACCGTGAAACTGCTGTCATAGAGGTAAAAATTATTTTGCTCCAATTAAAACCTTCATCTTCCTATATTCTTGAAGGAAACACCAATTTTCCAAATATTCTTAGTAATCACCATATTCTCCCCCCCACCCCGGGTGGCAGGCCACTGGCTGACCAAACTAACACACCAACCACTTTTCAAATGCACCACAAACCCTGAGTTGTGAACCTTCAAGTTACAAACCAGCTAATTGGCCAGAGTTCTGGCACCCTGTAATGAGTAAACTCTGACCAGAAATGTGCTTCACCTCTGACTCATCTTAGACAGGCACACAGGAAACCAGTACTAGCCATCTATGTATGTCTCCCTACATCCCTAATACAGCCAAAGTACACAGCACCAGCATCACTTCTTACAAATTATGGGATTGTGGGCTTTGGATACATAAGTTGTCTGAATAGTATTATATTCCTGTACATATTTGTATTGTATGAAAACATTACTGTTTACAAAACTTCCTCTGCTGCTAATCACATGACAAGAGACCTTATTTCGTCACTGCAATATCTTCAAGATGGCTATCAGAAAACCAGCAACAAAAACAATAAGGATTTTTAACTGTACATATATGAAAATTGGAATGATACAGAGAAGATTAGCATGGTCCCTGCACAAGGATGACACACAAATTCATGAAAAGTTCCATATTTTTTAGTCATAGTCATAGGAGAGGCTGTATGGTAAGTAGCTTGCTTACCAACCACATGGTTCTGGGTTCAGTCCCACTGCATGGAACCTTGGGCAAGTGCCTTCTACTGTAGCCTCGGGTCGACCAAAGCCTTGTAAGTGAATTTGGTGGACAGAAACTGAAAGAAGCTCGTCGTATATATATATATATATATATATTATATATATATATATATATATGAACATGTGTCTATATGTTTGTGTGTCTGTGTTTGTCCCCACCAACATTGCTTGACAACTGATGCTGGTGTGTTTACACCCCTGTAACTTAGCAGTTCAGCAACAGAGACCGATAGAATAAGTACTAGGCTTACAAAGAATAAGTTGGTTCCACTGTGGGGCATCTTGGGCAAGTGTCTTTTACTATAGCCTCGGGCCGACCAAAGCCTTGTGAGTGGATTTGGTGGACAGTAACTGAAAGAAGCCTGTCGTATATATGTATACATATATGTATGTGTGTGTATATGTTTGTGTCTGTGTTTGCCCCCCCCCCCCACCAACATCACTTGACAACCGATGCTGGTGTGTTTACGTCCCCGTAATCAGGAATAGGCATAGGAGTGGGTGTGTGGTAAGTAGCTTGTTTCCCAACCACATGGTTCCAGGTTCAGTCCCACTGCATGGCACCTTGGGCATGTGTCTTCTACTATAGTCTCGGGTTGACCAAAACTTTGTGAATGGATTTGGTAGACAGAAAGTTGACAGTGAGCAATGAAATGAGGTAGTAAAAGAAAGAAAAAGAAAAATGCAAAAAAACATAAAAGTAACAAAAGAAACAAAACCTTGCCAAAAAAAAAACATCCTCAAACAAACAAACAAACATGGGAATGACAAAACTTTGTAGGCTTCATCTTGCAAAGAATAAGTCCTGGGGTCGATTTGCTCAACTAAAATGCGGTGCTCCAGCATGGCCACAGTCAAATGACTGAAACAAGTAAAAGAGTAAAGAGTATTATCTAAATATTAAAATAAAATCTGCTAGTTTGAAACATTAATTTTGATAATACACTTCATAAAATTGAACAAGACCCTAACAATCATCAGTGCTTAAAGAATACTTAAACTTTTAATATATCAGTTAAATATTGAGGATGACGATGATGACGATGGTGATGGTGATGATGAGGAAGGGGAGGAGGAGGAGGATGGTGATGATTAAAATATTTCTTGAGCACAACTATAATCTTGACATATGGTTTGAAAGAGTTGCAGGACAATTAGATAAGTCATCCCAAAATAATATAAGGTGAAAAAGAAAAAAAAAATGTCATTCAACCTTCTTCCCACCCCCACACACACACAGTCACAAATTTTTGTCTTGGCAACAACAAAAGCAAGCCAAGAAATAAATAAAATAGAACCCAAACAATATCACAAAAGCAGTTCACCTGCTTGCCATTGAGATGAAGCACAACAGTGTAACACAAGTGAAATAAGTTCTGGAATTTAAACCCAATGAGAAGTTCACAGGAAAAATATAACAAAAGTTTCTGGGAACAATAGCCAAAATAAGAAGGGAAGTGGCTTTAAAGTATAACCAAAAATAGACATACTTCTATAAAATTTTAAAAACATAATGTGCCGTCTTAAATTCTTATTTCAAATATGAAACAAATCAAGTTGTGATAACTTTAAGTATAGCATTTTGAGGCTATGCATAATATGAGTTCCTTGTTTTAAACATTTACTCTTTGATACAGGGTAAAGATCGAAACATTCTATGAAATGAATGTAAAGAAAGATAAAATAAACAAATGTGCCCTTTTAAACCCTATCCAGGCTCATGGGCCTGGTTTCCCGGTTTCAATGGTGTATGTGTTCCCCAGCTGGATGGGATGCCAGTCCATCGCAGCGTTACTCATTTTTGCCAGCTGAGTGGACTGGAGCAACGTGAAATGAAGTGTTTTGCTCAAGAACAAAACGCGTCGCTCGGTTCAGGAATCGAAACTACAATCTTACGAACATGATCCTGACACCCTAACCACTGAGCCATGTGCCCCCACAAAGAAAGATATAATAGAACCTAAACTATTGAGACTCATTAGGGGTTGGAACCTAATTTGTACAGTTCCATATTTTGGATATATTACTGGAAGGGACATTTATGATACTCTAGTGTACATAACAAACAAAATCACATGCACTAATGAAGGAAAAATACTCAACAAATATCTCTTTTACTCTTTTACTTGTTTCAGTCATTTGACTGCGGCCATGCTGGAGCACCGCCTTTAGTCGATCAAATCGACCCCAGGACTTATTCTTTGTAAGCCTAGTACTTATTCTATCGGTCTCTTTTGCTGAACCGCTAAGTGACGGGGACATAAACACACCAGCATCGGTTGTCAAGCGATGTTGGGAGGACAACTACAGACACACAAACACACACACACACACATATATATATACATATATATGACGGGCTTCTTTCAGTTTCCGTCTACCAAATCCACTCACATGGCTTTGTTTGGTCGGCCCAAGGCTATAGTAGAAGACACTTGCCCAAGGTGCCATGCAGGGGGAATGAACCCGGAACCATGTGGTTGGTAAGCAAGCTACTTACCACACAGCCACTCCTGCGCCTATCTATCTGTCTAAATATGTCTAAATATGTTATAAAAATTAAAAATAACAAGGAAGGTCATAATTATTCATAAGACAAAAGAAATCAATGAAAGATTTAATACTCATTCGAAGCATAAAGTGATGTCTAGCAGATCAAACATCTCAATTCAACAGGTACTTAAGCAGATGAGTTGTGCATAGAGCATGTGACAAACAGTAGAACAGTTTCCAAAACAATTGTTGACATTACCAAAATACATTGACTTAAAAAAAAAAAGTACATTGCTAATGAATAGTGAGAGTAAAGATAATTGCTGAAAATCGTTACAGCTCAGTTTCATCAAAGAAAGCAGTATACCTTCTATACAGGCAAATTATAAAGAAAATTAAATTACAGACAAAAATGCTAATCCAGTATCACTACAGTATAACCGCTATAGAAGAAATTCTATTATACTGTCAGCCATTGTCTTCAAGTTTCATTTGTTAATTACTAAATTGAAGCATTGTCATTGGACTATATTCCCATACCACGGAATCATATTTTGTACATTTCTAATATAAAACAAAGACATTTGAAAAAGCAAATCAAGATTGTAACACATTGCCACTTGTGTGTGCATGTGTGCATATGTCTTTGAGAGAAAGAGGGAGAGGGAGATAGATAGATAAATAGATAGACAGAGGGAGAGGGAGAGAGAGAGGGAGAGAGATAGATAAATAGATAGAGAGAGGGAGAGGGAAATAGATAGATAAATAGATAGACAGAGAGAGAGGGAGAGGGAGATAGATAGATAAATAGATAGACAGAGAGAGAAGGGGAGAGATAGATAAATAGATAGACAGAGAGAGAGAGAGAGAGAGGGGGATATAGATAGATAATAGATAGACACAGAGAGAGGGAGAGGGAGATAGATAGATAAATAGACAGAGAGAGAGAGGGAAAGGGAGAGGGAGAGAGATAGATAAATAGATAGACAGAGAGAGAGAGAGGGAGAGAGATAGGGGGTGTGCTATGATATTCTTGAATTTGAAAATTCATAGGAAGAATATGCATCTTAGTGAAACGACTTGCTGTAGGAGACCGCACAGAAACAGCATTTAATGAAACAGAACAGAAGGGAGAAAAGAATTGAATTCTTAGCGATGATATCAAAGGAAATTCCATGTGACTGAACAAATTGCTTAACTTCTACTTCAACACAATCTCTGCCATCTTTAAAATCAGGAGTATCTAACTTAACTTACAAAATCTTTGAGAAATATATCAAGAAACAATAAAATATGATGGCCAGAGACATTACATAAACACATTGTGAAGTCAGCTGCCTGCATACAATAAATAGGCTTAAAAATGTTGATTGATGCTGTCCACTAGAACAATAACAATGAGATGATGGCTTGTAGAAATTTTATATACAAATCCATTTCAATGTTAATCATAAGAAATGCATATCATTTTGTATCCAGTTATTGGTTTTTAAGTGGTTAATTTTTTTTTTTTTTTTTAAATAAAGGACTTTTCTCAGTAGAATTCCTTCATGATATATTAATCTCTCTATATATATAAAGCTGAAGTTGTCTGTGTATGGCAGGTTTGGTAGCCTTCAACTAACACTATCTCCTCCGAGACCCTGCGGCGCAAGTTGACCAAAATTGAGAGTTGATAGAAGAAGGCTTGCTCTTCCTTCCGTAGAAAAAAATAATCAAATCGGACCATGTTAACACCAAAAATTATTTACATCAAAAAGGTGCTTTTTTTCTATGAAAATCCCTATTTTGTACGATTTTTTGACTGCTGTGTCACCATTTTTCAGTATATTTCAACCAGAAAAATGTTCACTTAAAGAGAATAACAAGCCACATAAGGCAAAATTTTTACTTTTCAAAAATTCCAATTCTAAAGGGTCAAAACAAACCCGAGCAACGCCGGGCAATACTGCTAATACAGAATAAATGAGAAAATTTATTGGCATTTTGCTAAATTATGTCTGGAATTTGGGTGCTAGCATTAAGTGTTAATAAGCTGTTACTGTATTAAAAATGCAATAAGATGATTATTGGAAACATAATAATTTTTCTGCAATACAAAATTACATGCATGATACAAAGATTGTTAGATTGTCCAGCATTGAAATTATCTCACAAAAACCTAATAAAATGTAGTAATTCCATAATAGCCTAATCTCAGTTTTAAAGTTTGGAATTACAGAATGCTACACCAGTGGAAACAAACATGCAGTTGGCAATAATTTAATTCATTTGATTAGCACAATCCAGTAAAGAGAATATGTGGCATTTACCCACAATCAGTTCAAAACGTTAACAGTATACAGTATTAAACTGCTCTCCTCTTCAAACTTATAAGTACAGGTGCTCTGTGTATGCTTTACAGCCTCAAGTGAATAAATAGGATATTTAACTCCAAAATATTTGCTTCTCATATGGAATAATGTATAATTTAAAAGTAAATGAATGGTGCAAGTTTACATTAAATTCATGAATCTTCAATAAGAATTTTATCACCACACCAGTACACATGTAGAGACTTATTCATAGCCAATACTATTTTAACAGTTACCTCGTTTGCTTATGATACATAAAATTATGAGATTTTGTTAAAAAAAATAATGAGCCAAGACTGATTCAAGTTTTTCAGATGAAAGATGGCATTTTGTATGACATCGTCTAAAAGCTAACAGTATTGCACTTTCTCATGTAAAGTGCTGCATAAAATAAATGGCATTTTAACTGCACATGAAACTGTAACTTTATATTAAATCGGCATATTAGATCCATGAGATTATATGAGAAAATATCTATGGTCTATTGTAAATTGTAAAAGTACTTATCTTGAATTAAAATAATGGTTAAATGTCAGTCACATTAAAGAAATAAAAGTTGTATCTTTACATAGAATGTACTATAGTTAGATATAACACCCACTCACTCAGAGCAATAGGAAGACTCTTGACTACACAGAGTGTTTAATATATCTAGTTGTGTAATTATTTTTATATGAGATGGAGACTATTTGTCTAAACATACTTTTAATAAGGAGAGGCATAATGGTTCCCAAAAATGGAATGAAAGGATTAATCAAATCTCGTTATTTCAGAGAATTTCTCTTCATTCAGTAATTAGTTACTAACATTTACATAATTCACAAACGAGATAATGCAGAAAATTTCTCCAAGTCTAATGAACTAAAAAATCAATCATTTTGCAATCAGTGAGATAAGAAAAACATGAATGCAAAAATTTTGAAAACACACACACATTCATGTATGTGCATGCACATACACACATGAGGGTATGAGTTAGCAGAACCAGTGTTTGTTTGAAAGTACATGGTGCAAAGCATCCAAAAAGGAATTCTGCATAAAGATGTGTCACAACTGATAGTAGCTAAAGAAGTATTGCAAAAATTCACTGAAAAGGAACTAAAAAAGAATGAAACTTTGGATGAAAGAGTCCCAAGAGTAAATCAACATAAATGTTTATAAATGTTAAGTTCCTAAAGTATTATAAACGGAAGACATATTCTTTGTACATCAGGCACAAGGTCTGAAGTTTTGTAGGAGTGCTTGAGTAGTACTTATTTCATCAATCCTGAAAGGATAAAAGTAGACCTTGGCAGAATTTGAACTTGGAACATAAAGATGGATGAAATACCTATTTCTTTAATACCCACAAGGGGCTAAACACAGAGAGGACAAACAAGGACTGACAAATGGATTAAGTTGATTATATCGACCCCAGTACGTAACTGGTACTTATTTAATCGACCCCGAAAGGATGAAAGGCAAAGTTGACCTTAGCGGAATTTGAACTCAGAACATAGTGGCAGACGAAATACAGCTAAGCATTTCGCCCAGCATGCTAATGTTTCTGCCAGCTCGCTGCCTTCTGGATGAAATACCACTCAATATTTTGCATGGTGTGCGAACAATTCTGCAAACTTGCCACCTTGTATATCAAAAGACATATCGACAAACAATGCACTTGGTATTGCTACAGTGACTTCACAGATATCACTGATCGTTAATAAAATATTGGATAAAATAATATTTCACTGCATTACTTTTAGAATATTTCATGTTGCCATTTCAATATGTTCATTCTTACACATATGTTAGTTCATCTAAAAACAGAAATTCTGACACATTAGAAGCCTGGACGTCTTAAATATCCCAGTATTTCCAGAAAATACTGGATATTGAAAACAAGAAAACAGATAAGATTATGTTGGACCAACATCTATACCAATCAGTCCAAACTACACAATCATCAGCTAAGACGGGTCAGATTTGTAATAAATATGGCTGAATCACTTCTCCCTTACAGGATCCTCTATGGTTTGCTACATTAGTGCCAATACCTGGTTGGTGACAAAATAAGTGGTTCAAAGACCTGTTGAAGACAACTTTCAAGAGAAGCAACTTCACACATTTAAGACTGGAAGGACTCACTGACCACCACTTTCTTTGGCAATCTCACAAGTCATTTCTGAATTTTGAATTCATTTTATCATCTTACTAAATTAATCTTCTCCTTCCTTTCATCTTTGTTGTCTAGTTTTTGTTATCTGATTAATAAGTTCAATTTACAAACATATAGTTCAAGTTTTGATTTCACTGTGCAGTAATTTGTGCAAATTTTTTCACTAACTGCAATGAACTGACTCTATGTGTGTGTGTGTGTGTATGTATATATATATATACATACACACAAGGTACAATGGATAAATTGTTGGCCTCTTATATTTTTAATTTTGCATATGCACATTGTTTTTGATTTTGTAGACTACACAGTATAGTAGGGTTAGTTGGGCACAGTCTGTGAGAAAAACAACACCATGACATAATTCACTCTGCCAGAAATTTGGAAACGACATGCTGTACTGCTTGGAATTTGTAGCAGAAGCTCCAGTACGAACATATCAGAGTGTTTGGGTGTCAATCTGAGGAGAGGGCAGAACTTTCAGAAAGAGTTGGATGAGTTTAATGATGATTACAAAAGTGTTTGTAGTGATCACTAATGATGGATGTTATGCTTCCATTTATCTTCCCACATGGTCTCAGACTCAACATGGAGGCCTACATCAAGTACCTGGAGGAGGTAGTGCTGTCCTGGGTTAAGAGGGTGGCTGCTGAAAGACCCTGTGTCTGGCAATATAATAAATTTACTCATTAGTATTTCAAGATATTTTTCTGTAATTTTGGTAAATATATCATTTTTGCGTAATTTAGATGACATTTTATTCATCGCACCAAGTATGTTTGTATGTATGTGTGTGTGTGTGTGCATATATATATATATATATATATATATATATATATATATATATCATCATCATCAACATTTAATGTCCGTTGTCCAGGCTAGCATGGGTTGGACAGTTTGACTACGGTTGGCAAGCTGGAAGGCTGCACCAGACTCCAGTCTGATTTGGCATGATTTCTACAGCTGGATGCCCTTCCTAATGGCAACCACTCTGAGAGTGTAATGGGTGCTATTTGCAGGATACCGATATCTGTCATGACTGCAATTTTACTGGGCTTGATGGGTCTTCTTCTCAAGCACGACATAATGCCAAAGTTCTTGGTCATTGCCTCTGTGAGGTCCAACACCCAAAAGGAACTCAGCCACTTTGCCTCCGTGTGGCCCAACACTTGAAAGGGAGCTCACCTTTGTGAGACCCAATGCTCGAAAGGAACTCGCCTCCATGAGGCCCAATACTCAAAATATTTATGCATACATATTTCTATAAATACTCATATATGTCTATGTCTGTTTCCACCCCAACATTCCCCTGTCATCTGTCTATGTTTACTGTGCAGCCCTCTCTCACTCTCACCCCCACACTTCCTATCATCTCCCAACTGGTTTTATTATACCATTGTTCTCCCTTGTTCCCCACTATTTACTTCACTTCCTCTATAAGTGAATTTCATCATTGACCATTCTTCCCCCTAGGTATCCCGTCCATTGCATTCACCTCTACATCCTCATCTCTAACCATTTGTCATTCACCTTTCATCCTTGTGTGAATTTACCTGCCCACCCAACCTTTGTGATTCTCTGTTCTTATGCTCTCCTACCTGTATCTTGACACCTCATCACCACTATCTTTTTTAAATAGGCATGAAACCTACTTTTATGGGATGGATGGGAGGTGGGGATAGAAATAAATACTTTTCTATGAACTGAGGTGAAATATATGTAGTGACCTTATTGGTCATGTTATTTAGTTATAGGTCAATACTGACTAAGCAGAATTATAGCATTCAAAGTTTTTCCAATCATGACTATCCAATCCTTTATATTTCTTGGACTACATCGTTCAATGTGATCTTCCACTTAATCCGTTATTATTATTACATTTCTTTTTCTGAGAGTAAGGTCTGACATATGAGATTTGACTGCTATTTTTAGCAGTTTGAATGATCATACAATCCCCTTGACGGTGAGTGAAATGATGTCCTGAATGGATTTTTATTGGCATTGTAAATACAATCCGTTTGTGCAATTCTATTCAATATAACAACACGAATATATATAGGAGGTATCATGAGTATTGTGTGCATGTATATTTACTTCCATTGACATTTTGAGTTTTCAAAAATCATTTAAACAGTTTGAACAAGCAACTTCGTTCTGGCTAATTCCCATGTCACTATATTATTTAAGAGTTAAAAAATAATCAGTGTAAATCTATTCAGAATATATATTATTCACATTTTATTGATTTGCAAAAGAGTTTAAAGAATCTTCGATATTTTCTACTTTGAAAATATAATATATCTCCATGAATATTAAAATTCCAAGAGAAAAGACAAAGAATAAATAAAAAGTAAGAAAATGATTTCAAACAGTTTGTTGTGAAAGATATATGCTTCTTTGAAGAAGGTTTACAGTTGGAGTTTGTGTTGATAGAAAGTTAAGATAATATTTTTCTTTCTTGAAGTAAATATAAATAAAATTCAATTACTGAAGTATTGGGATTTTGAGCATATGCATAAAAAAAAAAAGGGGGTTGTGCATTTTAGTTATGGTATTGCTACATTAGAGTTAAATCATTTATAAAAGTGTTGCCACCGAATATATCCAAGAGGGTGTCACATCTTAAAAGAGATGATTTCCAGGGCTGTTGACATGATAAATATACTTTTGATTCACATTCATTTGTAGTTGTTGTTATCGTTGTCATCACCATCATTTTCGTCGTTGTCATTGCCATCATCATCATCCTCATTTAACATCCATGTTTCATGATGGCATGGATTGGATAGTTTGAAAAAGAACCAATGGAATCAGGGACTGCATTGTATTCCAGTGTCTGCTTCGGCCTGGTTTCTACAGCTGGTTGCCCTTCCTAATGCCAACCACTTTGTACAGGGTGCATTTTTGGTGCCACTACAGCTATTGATGTTACTATATAGCTTGCAAGTCAACAAACCCAAGGAGGGAGGATATTGCTTCTGTATGCTTGATGGGGGTAAGGGGGTGAGGTATGAGAGAAGAGGTTAGAGTAGAGTAGGTTCTTATTTCTTTATTGCCCACAAGGGGCTAAATACAGAGAGGACAAACAAGGACAGACAAACGGATTAAGTCAATTACATCGACCCCAGTGCATAACTGGTACTTAATTTATCGACCCCGAAAGGATAAAAGGCAAAGTCAACCTTGGCAGAATTTGAACTCAGAAAGTAAAGACAGACAAAATATCGCTAAGCATTTCATCCGGTGTGCTAACGATTCTGCCAGCTCACCACAAAGTAGGTTCTTGTTGTAGATGAGCTACATGGCTTCTCACAATTAGGAGAAAGAGAGAGTGAGAATACAGTAAAGATATCCCCAATGATATAGAGTATGATTAAAATATTTGTTCCTGAAAATATACTTTGTAACACCAGATATAATATGAACCATATCATATGATATCATATATCCAGTAAGACAAACAAAAGCCAAAGAACACCAGTTACTATATTCAGTTTCAGGGCAGGTAAACCAATTAAAAAAAGAAAAAATCCAGACAAATTTCTTTGTTTTCTGCTCCATTAATTTGTATATACATTAACTTTATATTACTCTTTTACTCTTTACTCTTTCACTTGTTTCAGTCATTTGCCTGTGGCCATGCTGGAGCACCGCCTTTAGTCGAGCAAATCGACCCCAGGATTTATTCTTTGTAAGCCTAGTACTTATTCTATCGGTCTCTTTTGCTGAACCACTAAGTTACGGGGACGTAAACACACCAGCATTGGTTGTCAAGCGATGTTGGGGGGACAAACACAGACACACAAACATACACACACATATATATATAGATATACATATACACGATGGGCTTCTTTCAGTTTCTGTCTACCAAATCCACTCACAACACTTTAGTTGGCCCGAGGCTATAGTAGAAGACTATATTTTAACAGAAATATTACCATATTTCTGTTAAAATACATTATCTTGATTTCAATTAATTTTGAAAATAATAAAGAATTCCATAAAATAACTTTTATTAACTCTTCTGATACCAAACCAACCATGACCACTCCTGCTTTTATGTTATGGACTTCCTGTTTCAAGGTGATTTGAATTTAAATGTTCCTTCAAAATTTCCTGTAAACTTATGTTCCAAACTCTAGCATAATAACAACAAAGTTATTTTACTAAATTTTTCATTAATTTCAAAATTAACTCAAACGAAGGAAGTGTATTCCAACAGAAATTTGGTATCAAAAGAGTTAAGCTACTGTTTGGAACATTAATTAATATGAACTTTACATACAAGGTTTTAATTCAGTTCTCTTTAAACATGAAATTTGTATAATAGAACCATTGGCAATCACAGGTAGGTTGATATCAAAAAAGGTTAAGACATTTCTAAATAATAGTGGAAATAGGAGATAGACCAATTAGGAAAGAGGATGCTGATAATATTTCATTAAAAGCCTAGATTTCTGTTTTTATTATAAAATTGCTGTTATGGTTGTTAAAACAATTGCTGTGATTAACTTGAGAAATAATAAGTGGTCATGACTAGCGGCTAGAACAAGATTAATTCAATGTTATTCCAAATATATGCAAAGGATTGAATTTGGTAAAAGAACAAAATATTTGGAAAAAAATCCCGCATTTTAAAAATTAACGTAACAGTTTACAATTTAACACACAGGAGGAGAATGATTAATGAAACAATATTTCTTTTCAGTGAAATACATCCTAAATTGTAAACCAGTGATGAAACCTTATGAGGTTGCTTGAACTGTTAAAAATCACAACCAAATCTACTCTAAATTACATTCTACTATCTTAAAAAAAAAAGGAAAGATATATTGAGTGATGTGGTCCCTAAATACAGAACATCTGAAAAAATGATGGTAATGAATGGATAGGCAAAGGAGTGGGTGTGTGGTAAGTAGCTTGTTTACCAACTACATGGTCCCAGATTCAGTCCCACTGCTTGGCACCTTGGGCAATTGTCTTCTACTATAGCCTCGGGCCGACCAAAGCTTTGTGAGTCATTTGGTAGACGGAAACTGGAAGAAGCCCGTCGTATATGTATATATATATGTGTATATATATATGAATGCATGTGTGTGTGTGTGCCTGTTTGTGTGCCTGTTTGTCCCCCTGAGCATCGCTTGACAACCGATGCTGGTGTGTTTACATCCCCGTAACTTAGCAGTTCGGCAAAAGAGACTGATAGAATAAGTACTAGGCTTACAAAGAATATGCTCTGGGGTTGATTTGCTCGACAATAAAGGCGGTGCTCCAGCATGGCCACAATCAAATGACTGAAACAAATAAAAGAGTAAAAGAGCAATGGAATATCTCTAACCAAGGGTATACTTAATCAAGACTGACCTAAAGTAAACAACATGAAACACAACCAATAATAATGACAACAGCATCAATGTAAGATGTGGTTGCTCTAATAAATAACAACGCAGAACAACATAGCGACACAGATTTTTAGAGAAATTGAGAAGTTCCACTATTCTTTCTCAAAGACCATATCAACTGAAATGGAATTAACAAAGAATGTAAACTGGACCATAGATTTCATTAACCCTTTAGTGTTTAAACTGGCCAAATCCAGCCCAATATATTCTACATGTTTTATATTCAAACTGGCGATATCTAGCTTTTCACACCTAACCTACAATGCCATTCTAAAAATAAACAATCACATCATTGAAACCTCAAAGCTGTAAGATTTAATGGCAAATTTTGTGAATTTTATTGTTTTCTTAAGGTTTATATCCTTTTCATAAACTAGACGAGTAGAAACGATTGCTTTGAAACCCCATCATATCACTGGTACTTCACAATTTCAGATGGTTGAAAATCAAATTTGACATTTAGAGGAATTAAGACAAGATGCATGAAATGCTGACTAAGCCATGAAGCCCTCTATTTGCTCTTCTTATATCAACAACAATAATGCCAAACCCTACTTATATCAACAACAATAATTGCAATAATATATCATTGTCAGTATTTGGCATCTGTTTTTCTAAGTTTGCATATGTTGACAGGTCTTCTCCACTACAACAATTTGTCATTTGTTGGATTCTTTTGTCGTCTGCTTTATGACGTTCATCCTCCAGAGACAACTTTTCACCACTTCGTATATGTTAAGAGTTGATTTCAGGTAAAATAAAAACACCTCCCGAGGCCCTAGGGGCTAAAATTGTGAATGCATAGCTCCAGAAAAATAACCCCCAAAAGAACAAAAAAAAAACAAAACAAAAAAAAACAATAGGCACAGGAGTGGCTGTGTGGTAAGTAGCTTGCTAACCAACCACATAGTTCCAGGTTCAGTCCCACTGCGTGGCATCTTGGGCAAGTGTCTTCTGCTATAGCCCCGGGCCGACCAATGCCTTGTGAGTGGATTTGGTAGACGGAAACTGAAAGAAGCCTATCGTATATATGTATGTATGTATGTGTGTCTGTGTTTGTCCCTCTAGCATTGCTTGACAACCGATGCTGGTGTGTTTACGTCCCCGTCACTTAGCGGTTCGGCAAAAAGAGACCGATAGAATAAGTAGTGGGCTTACAAAAGAATAAGTCCCGGGGTCGATTTGCTCGACTAAAGGCGGTGCTCCAGCATGGCCGCAGTCAAATGACTGAAGCAAGTAAAAGAGAAAAGAGAGAGAGTAATAACAACAAATAAATAAAAGACAGGCATCCTATAGATACGATGCCAGTCTATTGCAAATATCTTTCCCAAGTGGTGAGTTGGTGGTGCTATTTCCATGAGTTTGGCACTCTGAGTTAATGTAGGATTAAGGTTTTTACTCAATTCCTTGGATTTCTTTTCCCACTGGTCCCTTCCAAATGGCTTGTTTGGTAATCCTTTACGCAATTATCATCATCCATGCACATCATGTGCTTGCACCAACTCACTCTTCTCTCTTCCATGCCTTGTTTTGTTCTCAATCCATTTGCGTTCCATTGTTCATATACACAAACTTTATACATCAAATGGAGTATGTTTGCCTTATTTATTTCCAGGCTTCTGGCATCCTCTGCCTTAAATGCTTGTGCAACGTCACACTTTGTACACAAGCAATGATAATATACCTAATCAGTTCCTTAGGAGACCACTTAAAAGACTGTCACTACATACAGTATTTAGGACAAGTTAATCAAGTACAGTTTCTCTTTCCAGTCTCTTACAGTAGAACTGGAACTGAGAACTGCTAATAAATCACAAATTAAACAGTTCTCTGATTTCCAACATCAAATATTTCTCTGTATTACTTATCCATAACCAATGAGAGAGACTAAAAACAGCTTAGAAGAAAATAGCTACAGACTTGAATAGCATAAAATAAAAACACTTCTTAAACACTTAATGATTAAAAAGTGAATGTATAATTTTAGAAGAAAACAAAAGAAATCAACGAAATTGAAAAGAAATGTACTCTGGATAGAATTCCAGTCATTTATAAGTAAGTCTCTTAGGTGGTGATCCAGTGCCATTTCCATGACTTTGGTAATCTGAAGAATACTGGACTATGGATATTTTTTTAATTCTATAATGCAAATAAACACCTGCAGTAGATTTGAACTCATTGCCTATGAATAGGAAGTCCAATATCTCATTTACTTGGGTATGCATCCAAACTCTACATAAACAGAACAGAGCTGAGATACAAGCTGAAGATTTGTTGGTTGCACTATTGTCTAGTCTAACAGCGACTCTCCAAATGTTGAAGTTAAAGGAAGATCTATTAATTAGATATAAATCTTTTGAGTTGACATGAGAAAACAGAGAGATGTTTGCAAGGACATTGCTAGGACAATAATATCAGCTTCAACAAATAGTGGAGGGGAGGGGGAACAAATCAAAATAAGTTGTTTACGAGAATTAAAGATTAGGATTTATTGCATGTATATGTCTTCAATTTATTAATTTTTTTTTTCATTTTCAAAAAATTCATTTTGTTGTCTGTTATAATGAAATGCCAACTGGTTGTTTAAAGATACAAGTAGTTTAAACTAAACAAGCAATGAAGGACAACAGTAATGAGTATACGATCAAAATTTATTATTACTGTATATGCACTGGCACTATTCAAATTAATGCAACAAACATCACTCGCACATACAAAACACATACTGCTATATATATATATATATATATATGTCTTTATCTATGTATGTATGTATGTATGCATGTATGTATATGTATGTATGTATGTATGTATCTATGTATGTATGTATTTATGTATGTACGTATATGTATGTATGTATGTATGTATGTATGTATGCATGTATGTATGTATGTATGTATGTATGTATTTATGTATGTACGTATATGTATGTATGTACGTATATGTATGTATGTATGTATGTATGTATTTATGTATGCATGTATGTATATGTATGTATATGTATGTATGTATGTATTTATGTATGTATGTACGTATATGTATGTATGTACGTATATGTATGTATGTATGTATGTATGTATGTATGTATGTATGTATGTATGTATGCATGTATGTATATGTATGTATGTATGTATGTATTTATGTATGTATGTACGTATATGTATGTATGTACGTATATGTATGTATGTATGTATGTATGTATGTATGTATGTATTTATGTATGTACGTATATGTATGTATGTATGTATGTATGTATGTATGTATGTATGTATGTATGTATGTATGTATGTATATGTATGTATGTATGTATGTATTTATGTATGTATGTACGTATATGTATGTATGTATGTATGTATTTATGTATGTATGTACGTATATGTATGTATGTACGTATGTATGTATGTATGTATGTATGTATGTATGTATGTATGTATGTATGTATGTATTATGTATGTACGTATATGTATGTATGTTGTATGTATGTATGTATGTATGTAGTATGTATGTATGTATGTATGTATGTATATGTATGTATGTTGTATGTATTTATGTATGTATGTACGTATATGTATGTATGTATGTTGTATTTATGTATGTATGTACGTATATGTATGTATGTATGTATGTATGTATGTATGTATGTATGTATGTATGAATGTATGTATGTATGTATGTATACATATATATGTATATATGCATATACATGAATATGTATGAAAACATGAGGAATAATGCAACCCAGATGCAATAAGCCTGAAAAGGATTATCATAGCTAGAACATATTTGTTTATCGGTCTGCTTGGTCTGAGCTGACCAGAGGTTAAGCAACATATAAATGCACATATATTCACATAAATACACACACACACAAACACACACACACACACACACACACACACATAAACGCACACACACAATATATATATGTATATATATATATAAATACATATGCACACACACATATACACACACAACACACACACACACACACGTGTATGCATATGTAATTATTGTCACAGCTTGTATTCAAGAATTCAAGCATTATTCTTCTAACAACTATGACAATGGAACAAAATTGAGGACACGACTGAAGACTTGAACGTAACGAAACAAATCTGAGTGTTACGCTTTCAACAACCTTAACTATGGAACAACACTGAAAGCAATTGAAATCTAAAATATAGTAAAACAATGTTTTGAAGATTTAGGAATTTATGCAACAAAATATCATGAAGAACATTAATAAATGTGAAATCTCTATGGGTCCTGCTGTTATTATGAATATGCAAATTCAGGTATATTAGAAAACAGAAAATCGCAAAGACAAACATGTACAAAAATATATAGGTATATGACGACACAGTTTTTGTATTTAGGTGGATATTGCACTAGACAAGTTATTAAATTAGCTGGTAATACTGTTACATCATGTCAAATGGTGTTTTGTGTATTGAAGAGCAAAAATCCTGGCTATGTCTTGTGTTGAGAAATCAGCTTGACAACTATATACATTGTGTCTAAAGGATGGAGTTGTTGTACGTACATGTTTATATAAACACATGTAAACATATTTACACGCATATAAACACACACATGAACACATGCATATATATGTTTGTGTGTATACACATATATATTCATTCATTCATTCAAGCACACACACACAATAGATTTCAATTTTGAAAAATGTGATTGATTTTTAATTTTCAATGTGTGAGTTGAATTATAAAAGCAAACAAACAAACAAACAAACAAACAAAAGAAAAAAACTGAGCTATTATGCAGGTATTATGTGCAAGAAAATGTTGGACAACAACAAAAACAACCTTGTCAATATTGCAGGTAAACTGTGTAAGTGGTAATGATTCTACCAATGATGATGATGATGATTGGGGAATGAAATGTATAGAAATGGATCAAAAGATTTCAGAAAAATAATTCTTTTAAAAAATAAACAGTGCCGAATATATTAAATAATTGCAAACAACAAATGAACAATGAATGACAGGGGAGAAACAAAAAGTAAAAAAAACAAAGCAACAACGAATAGATTAATAAATAAATAGATAAATAAATAAATAAAATTGGAAAGATGGAAGAAAAGAGACGGCTACTTGATTAGATGGTAAAATTAATTTGAAAAATGAGAAAACAGCGTGAACATTAAACCAAAAGAAGAAATCAAGAGAGGGGAAAATATTAATTGCAAACAGGGAGCAATTAAAAAAAAAACACTGATAAAAATAAAATAAAAAGGAAAAAAAAACAAAACAATTTCTTATTCTGTTATTAATGGATAGTTGTATTTAGAATAAATGAATTTTTTTTACAGATATTTAGGTATTTTTATTTTTAGTGGTGAGGGAGTTCTTTGGAAAGGGATCCTATTTACATCTAAAAGGGATATTCATCTGTTTGTTTAATTTTGGTGCACATTAAAAACAACTGATGCATCATGCATGTCTTATGCTGCAAATGTATTGTACGCTGGTAGATTATGGATCTCTTGTATTTCTCTGTAGTAATTGTTTTTTTTTTTTTTCATGTTTATACTATTATAATGTTCAGTAACTTGCAAAAATAAACAATGATTTATCAATAATTGCACATATACATGCACACAGCTGTATCTATTTATGCAACACATAAACAAGCCTGCATGAATATACACAAATGCATGCATGTATATGTTTATTCATATATTTATGCAACATATGTATGTTTGGATTAAAAAATGTATACATAATTTTAGAATTTATGTATACATCAATGTATCTATGTACATACATAAACAGGCATACATATATGTATGCACAAATATTTGCATATGTCAATTTCACCGCCACATACAAATACATGTGCATACATAATTATACACATGCACAAACATTTTCCATTTGAATGTATGTTAAAAATTTCAACACCGTATTGAAATTTTCAACAGAGTACTAAGACTGTCAAATGATGTCACTTATATTTGTCACAAGATCATATATACATTTCACAGAATGTTTTTTTTTTTTATTGCCTCTCTTAAAACATTAATTCTTAATTTTTGTTATTGTTATACTTTTGTTGATGTTGTTGTTGTTGTTGTTGTTGTGTTTTTTTTTTTCTTTCGGTTACTTACGTTTTTCTCTTGCGAAAAGTAAATGCTTTCTCAGTGGTGGAAAAAGCTGGTATAAAATCATTCGAAACATACGGCCGGTCTTGGAAGGATATCTGGACAAGGTACAGCAACCAGATCGACGATGGTGGCAAAACCTGCTCATGTGCGTAACACACATAGGCAAGAAAGCTGAGAAATAAAGGGAGCAGAGATGCCTCACCCGACAGCTTCTAGCGTGATTAGCACTGAAGTAACAAAGTAACAGCAACAGTAGTGTTAGGGGGTGATAATGAGTAGAATATTAGTAATGAAGAAAGAAAGAAAGGGTGATAATGATAGTGATGGGGGGAAAACGATAGGGATGTTGCTTGTTATCTTGTTAGCAGAGATGATGTTCAGGAGTGCTAGGGTTTTTTCTTTTCTTTTTCTTTCTTTCTTTTTTTTGTTTTTTTTTTTTTTGACTGAGACAAAGCAGTGATGTTATTGAAGTAGTGGTGACAGCTACAGTTATAGAAACATTGGTGGTGGCAACCACACTGATAATAAGCAAAAGATGAGTTGCAGCAGTAGCAGTGGAAGCAGAAGGAACAGCTGTGGCAACAACTACTATGACAGCAGCAGTGACACTGGCAGCAGCAGCAGCAGCAGCAGCAGCAGCAACAACAGTAGCAGCAGTGGCAACAGCCAGAGAAAGATGTTGACCAGGTGGTTAAACACAAACTCAACCCACTTGTATCACCTCAACAGTGGAAGCTTCCTCGCTTCAGTCAGATACCTGTTACTTTCTTACAATCTTTCTTCATTACAACTGAAGCTGGCAGTTTAGCCAGTAGCTGGTTAGCTGGTTGGCTTCTACGACAAATTACTGTTGTGATTCAACAAAGGAAAAACTGTGTATGTGTGAAATACTTTGATTATAGGACTTAGTACTATATATCTACTCTGGAGAGTTATAACACTGGTGTCAGGCTCTGAGCTTGCATGACAATCTGTGGATGCACATGTGTAATGAGAAGGAATCGCTGAATTGCTTACACGAAGATTTATAGTGGACTATGGTTTGAAGAGATTAGTTTACGCTCACACTTAGAAAATGTATGTGGAAGAAGTGAGGAGAAAGAAAAACAAATGAAAGAATTAAGTCAGAATATCGAAGGAAAGACAATGAAAGAGAGGAGTAAAAAAAATCAGAGGAAAGATGAGAGAGAAAGAGCGAGTGAGAGAGAGAAGAAGAAAGTGACTGCTTGGAAGATAGAGAGAAAATATATACAATGTGTAATGAAGGGAGAGAGAAAAACCTGATGGGGAAGAATATTTGTGTGTGGGGGTGGAGGGAGAGAGAAGGAGAGAAAGAGTGCATGAAATAGAGAATGAAAATATACAGAGAATGAAAGAAAGAATGAGAAGAGAAGCATTAAGTTGCTTCAGTAAAAGTAGTCTTTCATACAAAAATTGGTAGCACTGGTGATTTTTATAGTAGCATCCATAAGAAGGAAGCGTATGTGCTCCTGCATGTGTGTGTGTGTGTGTGTGTATGTATGGCTTGTATGTGAGATTATATGTATTCAGAGGTGTCCGGAATAGTAGTGCATCAGGTTGGCGTAGCGGGGGAAAAAATATACAAAGTGTTTGGTGTTATCACAGAATCCTAGCTCAGAGACGAGAGGGTGGGAGAGGGAACGGTGAAGGCGGAAGCAAAAGATAGAAAGCTATGGGGAGAGCAAAGTGAAGAATAGACAGACAGTCAGGCAGGCAGGCAGGTTTACTGATAGAGCAGAGATGGAGGGAGGAACAAATAGGAACTGACAGGTGATAAGGTTTAATAGATAGAAGAATTTTCATCATGCACCTCTGCAATATGTGCATATGTTTATATATGCATGTGTGCACATGTGTGCATATGTGTGTGGAGAAATAGAATATTACGATGTATGTGTGGGTGGATGTATTTGTATGCATATATCTATAACTGAATTTGTACTCGTGTGTGCAATATGCAAATCAATTATGGAGAGCGTGTATGTGCATGCATCAAAATATTTGAATTTGCATGTGTGTATGTATGTTTATTATGCATTTTTGCATACATCCACAGGTGGTGCACATGCTTCTTTCAACACCTGTATTTGTGCATGCATGAGGTATGTATTTATTTGTGCAAGCCTGTTTCCATGTAATGGTCACCTATGTCAGTGATCATACATATAGACATACACACATATGTATAGACATACATGCACACACACATATCTATTTATCTATACATACATACATATATATATAATTAAGAGACAGAACCTCCATAAAGTAATCCAATTAATACTGAAAGATATTATCTATACTATAATAGAAATTTAAATATATCATTATTAACATTGTATCAAAAATTTCTATACTAAATAATATACATGCATATATGTATATATATATACATACATACATGCAAGCATACATACAAATATATATGAGTGTATACACATACATATGCACAGTGTATGTGTACAACTATGGTGTATATGTGCTTCCCCGTACAAAGGCGACGGTGCAGTTCAGAGAAAAACTGCAAGCAGATTAAAGCATGCAAAAACAACAAAAAAAAAACAAAACGGATATGCACAACAAATTGAAGAAAGAGAGAGAGCAAGTGAGAAAGAAGGAACAAAACAAAGATAGTTTGCCCAGGATCAACATATGGACTCTGATGACATAATATGCATCACTTCTAATAGCCAAAATATCTGCAGACAAATTAGTCTAGTGTCATTTAAAAAATTCTTTTTAATTTAATTTCAGTTTTTTCTTTATTTCCTTACAACTTCTTATTACTTTAATTTCATGATAAACAAGCAAGAGATAACTCTAAGGCAAAAATTATTCTTTCAAGTTAATTCATATATATATATATATGTGTGTGTATGTACATGTATATATATATATATATATATATATATATATACATATATATGTGTGTGTGTCTATATATATATATGTGCACATTCATATATGTACATATATACACAGACATATATACATACACGTCCAAATTTATATGCACGCACACACACATATAAGTATATATGTGTGTGTGTATGGATATATATATATATATACATATAAATACACACATATACACACAGAGAGACAGACAGATAGACAGACAGAGAGTTTCTTTTTCTGTCATTAGCTTATTTGAGATGTTTACAAGATATTTCTATTTGCTGGGCCTTTCCTGTTTATCAGACTACTTGACATTTGTAAATTATTTGTACAAATGATATTATTAATCCTATTGTTCCTCATGTTCCATTTGGGAATGGTTACAGTTAAGAACTGTAAAATGTTAAGCCATTAGCTGCTTTGTTTAGTTATCCAATGTTGTGAGTTCAATTTCTATTGGAATAAACTTGCGACCAATAATAAGGATTTTTATTCAATTCACTAATTTTTCAGTTATTGACTTTCTGTTTAGAGATAAAAAATTAAAATTGAGTTTAAGGAATAAGTTGTTGCATTCACTTCTACGCACAGATACCGTTATTTTATAGAAGAAAATAGTCAAATAAATAACACTGGTATTTGACAACCTTAAGTTTATGCATCAATGTTCAATGCATTTGAACTGGTATATTTTGCTTGTTTCAGTCATTTGACTGTGGCCATGCTGGAGCACCGACTTTAGTCGAGCAAATCAACCCCGGGACTTATTCTTTGTAAACCTAGTACTTATTCTATCGGTCTCTTTTGCTGAACCACTAAGTGAGGGGGTATTAAACACACCAGCATTGGTTGTCAAGCAATGCTAGGGGGAAAAACACAGACACATAAACATACACACACACACACACACACACACACACATACACACACACACACACATATATATATATATACATATGAGAGGGATGACCACTATTAGGACAACCCTTATACTAGAAGTAGATCTGCATATATATATATATATACGACGGGCTTCTTTCAGTTTCTGTCTACCAAATCCCCTCACAAGGCTTTGGTCTGCTGGAGGCTATAGTACAAGACACTTGCCCAAGATGCCACGCAGTGGGACTGAACCCGGAACCATGTGGTTGATAAGCAAGCTACTTACCACACAACCACTCCTGCACCTAGCTCACTTTATCATAACAAAAATTTTGGTTCAGCAACCTGTAGAAAATATGTATAGAATTCTTGAAGAATTTTACTTGAAATAATCCAGCAACTTATTCAAAGTTAGATTTATGACTAATCTTTTTAACATGACTAAATCAACAGCCCATAGGTTTTGGGAAAAAAAATTACATGACTTGAAATTTTTACTCACAACTGCATAGTGGTGATTTCAAACTTTATTACAGTATCATCGTCTTGTATTCCTAGGCAAGACACATATCTGTTACTTCGCTCTGCTCAATTAATGACAAATTCAAGTCCCATTATTACTTTAACTCTTTGGCATTGAAACCAAACTGGCCGTATACGGCTAAGATATTCTACCTATTTAACCTTTTAGCATTTAACCTGGCCATGTCCAGCCCAAATAAGGTACTTGTTTTATATTCTAACCAGCCAGATCCAGCATATCACACCTACCCTTTAATGCCATTCTAAAACCAAAGATTTGAAATTTTTACCATTAAAACTATTCTGCAGAGACCTGAATATGTGGAAATCTGAAGGAGCAATATCTGATGAATATGGAGGGGGGGATAACACATCCCAGCCGAGCTGCAGCAATTTTTGTCTGGTTCCCAAAGCATCAAGTGCCAAAAATGAACTTTCTTATCTTCCATTTTAAAGGGTTACAGAATTAACACAGGTTATAGGAACATAAACCTTCTTCCACGAAAAGATAGCTTAAACTGTGCTCTAAATGAAGGTGTAGTCAAATCCTATTTTATGGACTCAACCATGTTCTAAAATAAGTTGAAATGTAAGCTACTATAAATCGGCACAAACTTTCCGGACAACCCAATTTATTACAGTAGTAGACAACAGAATAGATCTCTAATATCATGGTAATCACGAGAACTGATTTACAATGCAATGGTAACCAACTGGTGATGTCCATATTAAAGGAGTATTTAACTTCCAACATAAAGACTGGTTATATTCCAATAAAACAAACATTGATAATAAACACTGCCATGATTTCTTCTTCGCATAGGAACTAACTCAAATTATTGATTCTCAAGCTCATGTTCCAGATGCTGGTAATCAAAATCTTAATCTGCTAAATCTGTTCCTGACTACATGTCCTAATAGTCGTGCTGTAGTTCTGCTATTCGCACTTGCTTGATCATAACATTGTTTGGCCATAGTTGTCATGGGAGTACAGAGTGAAAAATCTTTGCAGTTTTGCCATCAGTCGGTGTTCAAGTACTCCAAATGAATTAAGAAGGATTGTTTTCTCAACTGGCTGATCCCACCCATTTCAATATCTTTTTCAAACTTAGAATGTCAAAAGTTACATGAATGGTCGCAGTCTAGGATCAATAATTTTGTCCCTCATAAAATATACTAACAAAAAAACAAAAACAAAAAACCTCTCACAGGGGTTTATTGTGAAATGTATAGTTCATTACAACCACTATGTCGCTTTTCACTACAAATGGGCGCAACACTAATTTCATAGCCTTCCATGCTGCTCATAACCAATGCAAAAGAGTGTTGAGGAATGCTAAGACTAACTAAACTGAATCTTATGAGATGAAAATTGATCAAGGGAGGATGAGTTCACATGAATTCTGAAGAATAACCAATGAAATACTTAATCATAACAACTGCCTATTCCAACATCTATCAATGATACTGAAGTAATGCCATGATATTCATACAAAGCCAAGTTTTTTTGCTAAGAACTTTGCCTCACAATCCATGTTAGCTGGTTCTAATCATTCTATGCTGAACCTCTTCACTTCCGCTTTCATTCTGACTTTAGAGTATCGATCAGGGAAGTGTCAAAAGTTATTACTGATCTAGATCCATCAAAAGCAACTGGTCAAGAGTAGATTCTGTTCATTCAGTTAAAAAATGTTATATGTGGATCCTCGTCCACTTGTATGTTATTGTCGGCCCTGTAATATTCTTGTTACCACTTTTATGTTGTGGCAGTATTCCACATATTATCTTTGACAATGACTTTGAAACGTCTACCTTGACAGTAACTCAAACTCGTACATATGTAATTGACACTGACTCCAACTAAGAACTCATACAATGATGCTACTACTACTGACTTGCTACAACAACTAACTGTCTGACTTTATAGTGGCTGTATCATACCACTTTGTTGTGTGGGAAGGGGAGCGCCATTTTCACTACAACAAAAAACTATTATCTAAGATATCTCCAAGTTTAGCAAAGTTTTTCAATTATTCACTCAAACACTCTGTAGTTTTCCTATTTTTCAAGAACTCTGGTGATCTTTCCTTCCCATTTTAATAGAGGCCAATTAGCCATTTGAGTATCAAATACAAGCTGCTTGCACCTATCATTAACATGCATATCATTATCCACTTGAACAAAGCCAATCACCTTGGTGACAAACAGTACGGTCTTCTGGTTCATTGCTGACACCCTCATCACTACATCGTTGATGGAATGTTGCAAGTTTGGCCCCTTTCTATCATTACTTTGATGGAAGATTTTCAGATGTGCTTTATTCTTTGTTCCCACAGTTCAAGAATTCCTTGTCAGAACTAGATATTTCACAGACACACTGTAAGTTTCACACACAAAACTATTTCCCCATAGTGTTGTATTATGCATAAAAAACATTCTCATCATTATTTTCTTACAGAATATAATCTTGATATCCTTAAATTCAGGGTTAACAATTACCTTGTGTAATGCTGGTTTCTTTCACTTTAATATTTTCATCTATTTTCTTTTTATTACTATCTCATTATATTTCATTTTATTAGCACCTTTACTGTAATCTCATTTACCATATTTCATTGCCCTCAGTTTAAATGAAATAAGTTACCATCCCAGCATATCTTATTTAAATTTTTTATCAATCATTTTATTGCACTGTTTTATTCCAATTCTTAAATATGTATGTAAATGTTGAGCTTTTGGCATTAATGATGGTCCACCCTTTCTCCTAATTTGCTTGCTTAAAAGTGGCCGACAGAGCAAATGAAAACAGATCTATGACACACTGGAAAACAATTGATCTGAGCTTCAATGCGATGGTAACCGAAGAGCAAATTTATGTTACAGCAGTAACTAATAGAACAAATCTCCGATACAGTGGTAATCAGCAGAACAGATCTTTGATTTAGTAGTAAGTGCCAATTAGTTTGGTAACTATAAAACAGATCTTTAATATTCTGGCAATCAAGTGAATGAAATGTTTGTCACTGAAGCCATAGACACCAAATCTTAATTTTGTTTTTGAATACTAGCCTGTGATTTAGATCTTAAGATATTTGGTCTAATTTGAAGATAATATGGAGGCTTCTAATGGAGATTTAACTGCTATTATGAAACTATGCAAATGGCTATTGTCAGCTCATTGTCCTGACATGTGGGGAGTAAATTCCAAGGTATCAATGTCAACAGACCAGTTTTTTATTCTTACTTATATACACTATTTAGAAAGAATAAAAGTCAGATTTCTCTTCACTTGTAAAGCTGAGATTATGTATCCTAAGAAAATCTGATACTACTTGAATAATTTATATATTGCACTAATGCTAAAGGGTGAAATATCTAACAATGCTATGTTTATTACACTTTGACTTTAAATAAGAACATCTTATCATAGCTAAAAAAGATATCCTTCCAAGACCGGCCGTATGAGGGAATATGAACGGAGGCATAACGTTTTCATCACTGGTGATCACACCAAACACCACGAAGTTCACTGGATGTTTGACTTTTATCACTCTCGGTACATGTCTTCAGACCACACTGTCCTTAGATCGACACCCAAATGCTCTGAAGTGTTCATATTGGAGCTTCAAGCATGAATGCCAAGCAGTACAGCATGTCGTTTTCAAATTTCCAGCAGAGTGAATTGCGTCATGGTGCTATTTTTCACACAGACGGTGCCCAACTCACCCTACTATACTGTGTAGTCAACAAAATCAAAAACAAACAATGCACAAGTGTGAAATTAAAGATATAAAATGGTGACAACTTTATCCATTACCCCCAGTATGTATGTGTGTGTGTGTGTGTGTGAGTGAGTGTGTGTGTGTGAGAGAGAGAGAGAGAGAGAGAGAGAGAGAGAGAAGTTATAAAATGCTTGGTTTTACGAATATATCTTCACCGTTTGTGATGCTTACTACATATCAATTACAATTGCTTTCATCATCCTCATCAAAGTTTATTGACATATTTATGGCAAACTATATTTTATAGTCACTCACACCATTTCATTAGTGATTTACTCCCACTATCTCTATTTTTACCACCACCAACACCACCACCACCACTAGAGTACATATTAAGTTAGTAATGCAATATTAATTATTTTCTCCATGAACTTAGGCTCTTCAATCAATCAAATAAGACACTTGAGAAAATTTTCCCTGGTTGTACACTGAACAGCCTTTGCAATAATTGCTTCATGTTTAATCTAAAGTGGGTTCAATTCTCAGTATATCCTTCTCCAGAATATTAATACTGTGTGATAATTAACAAGAAAATCTTATGCTGCCATGAATGTATGCAACTAAGAAGTCATCAGAATCTAAGATGTCGTACAAAACTAATTAGAGACAATCTCTGTCAAGGGTGCAATCATCCAAAGTTATTAGATGCTGCAGGGCAAGAGGTTATATGTTCAAATTAAGTTAGAGATAGCAGGAGTAATTGTTATGACTATTACAAATAATATGTTTTATTTAATGCTTGCTCAATCAATTCATGAATATTTCTGAGATAAAAAAATGTGTTTTTGAAATATTTCTTTACATTCAAGCCACCTTTGAAATAAAGTTAAACCAACTGTAAATTGTAACAATATAACTTCATTATAATAACTTAAAAGTGACTTCATTTCTCACAAAATCATGTCATCTGCTCTTCAAGACTCCTTGTAATCTTATTGATATCAAGGAAATACTAGTATTATATAATATGGTATGATATCATAAAGCCTGCCAGGGAAGAATCCCAGAATAAATTTCTAATTGGGTTGGAGATAAATTATGTTCAAACTTACCTCCATAAATTTTTGAGTGACATGATAAATTTTAGGACTATCATTTGAAATACTCAAATTTAGAGCTAAAAGCTGTAAATACCAAAATTGGTATTTTTATTATACTTTGTTTTGATTTTTGAAAATTTACCAAACATGATTAAAAGCATAAAAAAAAGGTATATGTTATCAGTAGGTAAATATGCTAAGTAGATGATATAGAGCAATGGGTAAGTTCACAACCCCATTTCAATGTCTACTTGGAATTTCACTACATTTATTTTGCAAACTCTTTTAGGAAAAATATAATTCTTTTCCAGCCTCCCCTAAAAACCACAATGCTTCAAACATACATGAGGAAAGCAATAGCAAATCACTCCAGCACATCTCTCCTACAGTAGAATCATTGCAAGCTTTATCTTGAAATGGTTGAAGTCAGAGAATACACAAAAACTAACTTACTTATAAATGTTCTTTCAGAATTTATGAGCAGCAAAATGTAAATGAAAACAGTTACTAAAATATATTTTACAAATTTTCCAGAGGTTAGTTTCTTGGTATTAATCTTTAGAAACTACATGTAACTACCAACTACTTATAATATTTAAAAGTGGCACGTAAAAAGCAGCATCCGAATCGTGGCTGATGCCAGTGCTACCTTGGCTTGCTTCCGTGCCAGTAGCACATAAAAAGCACCAACCAATCGTGGCTGTTGCCAGCCTCCTCTGGCCCCTGTGCTGGTGGCATGTAAATAACACCCACTACACTCACGGAGTGGTTGGCATTAAGAAGGACATCCAGCTGTAGAATCACTGCCAGATCAGACTGGAGCCTGGTGCAGCCTCCTGGCTTCCCAGAACCCGGTCGAACCGTCCAAACCATGCTAGCATGGAAAACGGATGTTAAACGATGATGATGTTCTTAAAGGTACAGCAGTTGAGTTTTAATTCCATATAAAAGACTAATTTCTAGCTTAAACATGTTTCATTCTATTTTTGTTCTGTTTAAGACATGACAAGTTAGCAATATCATAGCTCAAATATATATGGGTTACACTATTATTGTTATGGATGTAGCAACTGAGTAAAAATGCAACTAATTGAATTAAATTTGATTAAAATGAAGTTGACACAGTTTTAGCAATCACATTGGAACTTAGATGGGAAAGCCAAACTCTTTTGCAAAGAAAACATTGAAGCAGGTTGAAGTATAATATTTAGGTGGTTCAGCAAATGTACATTTGCTTCAGATAGAAATAAAATTTATCTATATTGCATAGAAATAAAGAAAAAAAATAAAGTCACTGAAAATAAAAAAAAATTACCCATCAGTAGTGATACTATATTTTAGAAGAGTGGGGAGAGGATAATCCAAGAAAATACGTAAAGAAAGATAACTATATCAAGGGGATGTAGATGGAGAGGAGATGCAGATGTTCGATACAATTAATATTAGGCTTCATGCAAGATGCAATTACAATAGTGAATAAAAATAATGTGGATAGTTCTGTAACAATTTCAGTTCTAAAAGGCAATATAAAAATGAGATCAAACTCAGTAAGTCTAAATTTAATATATTGGTATTTCTAGAAAGAAATAAAACAATATTTGAACAGAAAATATATGTATATTTAGAAACAATATATAGAGAAAATTAAAGCATATTGAATGTTTCAAAGATACAGTCTGAAATTAAGAATATTAGCTTACAGACATTTAAATTGCATTGATGAACAATACAGAGATTATAGAAGTGTTTTATCTTTCTTTAGTGACGATCTAGAAAGCAGACAAAAGCAGTGAACAACTGCCAAATAAAGTGGGAAAATGGCAAAAATGTAATTCAGATAACAAACTGGAATACAACAGAAAATTATATAAAAAGAGACACGTAATAACTGGTTTCTCTTGCAGTCACAGAACTGACTTCTTTCAGGAAAGGCCTACGTGTTCGTTGTAGAATTAATATATTAATATAATGTAGGCATAGGAGTGGGTGTGTGGTAAGTAGCTTGTTTACCAATCAAATAGTTCCAGGTTCAGTCCCACTGCGTGGTACCTTGGGCAAGTGTCTTCTACTATAGCCTCGGGCCGAACAAAGACTTGTGAGTGGATTTGGTAGATGGAAACGGAAAGAAGCCCGTCATATATATGTAAATATATATATGTGTGTGTGTGTGTACGTTTGTGCGTCTCTGTTTGTCTTCCCAACATCGCTTGATAACCAATGCTGGTGTGTTTACGTCCCCGTAACTCAGTGGTTCAGCAAAAGAGACCGATAGAATAAGCACTAGGCTTACAAAGAATAAGTCCTGGGGTCAATTTTCTCGACTAAAGGTGGTGCTCCAGCATGGCCACAGTCAAATGACTGAAACAAGTAAAAAAAATTAATCTGTAATAAATGATAAAAAAAAATGGTCCTCCATTGGTTTTGATAATGAGTGTTTGAGTTGTTCAGTCAATAGAATCATCTACTCATTGAATTATAATATAAGTGGCTGAATATTTCACAAACATCTGTGTCCTTAATGTAATCTTAAAGCAGATACAAACAGGGATAAGTAGTCAATCTGCTAGACTTCCACAAAGTTCCCATCTCTCCAATTTTGCTAACAAGGCTCAGGCCAACCCCAGTATTCATTTAATATTTTTAATTGAAAAGTTATTATAGATTAACTTGTTGGGTATTAATTGAAGAGATGTGGTAAAAAATGAACTCAAGATCCTAATATTGCAAACTTTTTAACTCCTCAACCATATCTTTGTTTATCAGTATTTCTTTAATGCAATCCCCTAAGAGTAAAAAGTCAGTTTAACTCAGAAGAAATATTTAGATTATATTTTTGTATCAGCTTATCTTTTAATGCCATTTTCAGACAATAATTAGTGAATAACGATATTTCTCTGTTATTATGTATCTCAATTCCACATGGAAATAATTTTTAAGATGTCCCATAAATATTCTAACATCTGGCAGCTTCGTTTTTTTTCTTTTACATTGGACGATTTTTACTATATCTTTTTACCTTATGATGGCCAAGTACATTTATACTTGTGTGTTTAACCCTTTCGTTACTGTATTTATTTTGAGATGCTCTGTGTTTCTTTCAATCAATTTTAAATATAACAAAGGATTTAGTAAAATAACTTAGTTATCGTTAAGCTAATGTTAGGAACATAAATTGCGACTAAGGTTTGGTGGAAGATTTTAATTCAAAACTTATGAAAACAAGACATTTGTATTACAGAGCTAGAGCCGGTTTCAGCCGGGTTGGTCTCAAAAGGGTTAAAGAGACTTTTACAATGAAATCGTTGCCTGTTCAGCAGCTGATCAATCTTATATCGTTTACATTCACATTTCCCAGCCCGTGTATACCTGTCATCCACTCCATACCTTTTTTTTTTATCATTGCCTGTTTTCACATTTAGTTAAGCAATCACAATTTTTGACATCCTTTGCTAAGTATACAGAAAATTACTTCTTGCAACAATTGATAGAAAGAGCTTTTCTCTTCATTGGCTGCATTACTTATAGGTACATAGCAAACTGATGCTTCATTACAATGGAAGAAAGCTTATAGAGACTTAATTCTCTATTAGCTTTCTTCCATTGTCTTAGAATTTCCGTTCAGATAATGCTTTTGAAACCATTATAATTCAGAATACTCCATATCATCTTTCCTTCCAGAGATCAAATATGGATTGTCTTGCACTCCCTCTAAGTCTAGTCCCTCCAAGTTAGGACAAATGTACCAATTCTGTACTTTCCCATTGTCCTTGCTGTCTTCCCCCTGTATACCAGTCTATGTTATAATACATATTTTAGTATATGTATTATATGTATATGTATACACCAAAAGAACCATTGCACTCTGTTTCCTCAGGACCAGACATTAGAACATATGAAAGTGCAATATCAGCAGTGATCATCACTTAATAGTAGAGACAATTCAACTGAAACTGAAAGCTATAGAAAAGAAGAAAATGTTTGCTGGGTTTGATACAGTAGTGTTGAAAGACGATCAAACTAAAAATGAATTTGTAATTGACTGTTGAAATCAGTTTGTAGTATTTGAAGATGTAAGTGGACATCTAGACATCACTAGTGCAGGGGAGAAAGTACAGGAAGTAAATCGGAATGTAGCTAAAGGTGTTCTAAGAAGAAGAAAGATTAAAAGAAAATGGATTTTGAATAACCATTGCTAAGTTATTAAGGTATGAAAGGAACAAAAATGAATTGTTGAAAGTTAGAGAAGGAATAAGAGGGAACTTAAAATGAAAATATCTAAAAATTGGAGTCTCAACAGAGATGGTAAAGTACTCAAGAGGAAATAAAAGGAAAATTCTTGGAAGTAGTAACTATTGAAGTAGTTAAATTACTTAATGCAGGTGAGAGAAAAGGATTAAGAAAACTTATGAAATAATGAACGAAATTACAAATGAAGAAATCAAAAAATTACTTGTGTTTAGTTCTGAAGAGTAAATAATAACACTAGAAATAAACATTCAGAAATTATACAAAGATCATCTTATGTTATTAAAATGCTTAATGGAAAATGTGCTCTGATAATTTCTGAAGTTACTAGAGGAGCTGGAAATGACAGTAGATGAAGAATCTACTGAAGAAATAGTAAAAGATGTTGAGCAATTAAACAAATGGTAGAGATTTTCCTGGATAAAATGGAATTGCAGGAGAAAAAAGTAAGCTAGGACTATGGAGAAAACCAAGCAGAATTTTGCATTATATGGTTCCACCAGAGTTAGTAATGTTTTCAGACAGTTCTTGCACCAAAGACTGCTATAAATTTGAAATAGTACATAGAGCCTCTAATAAGTTATTGGACATCTACAGGAAGTTGACATCAGTGACCTAACCACAAATATATAACCAGTAAATTGTTGCATTAAAAGAAAATGTGACCAATATTCTGTACAAAGCTACATACACTTTATTTTCATAAAATAGAACATGGACTACAAAAACATTCACCTTCCATTTCTTAGTATTTGGTAATAAAACTGAACTGGAAATAAATTCCAAATATTACTTTCTACAGAAATCTCTATGCGCAGCAGTGGCTATGTGGTAAGTAGCTTGCTTACCAACCACATGGTTCCGTGTTCAGTCCCACTGTATGGCACCTTGAGTAAGTGTATTCTACTATAGCCTTGGGCCAACCAAAGCTTTGTACATGGATTTGGTAAATGGAAACTGAAAGAAGCCCGTCATGTATATATAAATATACATATATATGTGAAGGCACATGGCTCAGTGGTTAGAGCGTCGATCATGAGATTGTGAGCTTGAATCCTGGACTGGGCTGTATGTTGTGTTCTTGAGCAAGACACTTATTTCACATTGAGTTGCGACATCACAGGTGCCAAGCTGTATTGACCATTGCCTTTCTCTTGGATAACACTGGTGGCATGGAGAGGGGAGGCTGGTATGTGTGACCGACTGCTGGTCTTCCATAAACAACCTTGCTTGGACTTGTGCCTGGGGATGTAACTTTCTAGGTGCAATCCCATGGTCTGGAGTCTCAGAATATATATATGTATGTATATGCTTGTATGTCTGTGTTGGTGTGTTTACATCTTGGTAACTTAGCAGTTCAGCAAAAGAGACTGATAGAATAAGTACTAGGCTTACAAAGAATAAGCATGGCTGCAGTCAAATGACTGAAACAAATAAAAGAACAAAACATTACCAAACATTAGCTTGACCCAATAATAATTAGAGAAAACAAACATCTGCAGTTTACTGTAGAATTCCTTGAGATTATTTTGCATACATAATCAATTTCTTGAAAAATATTATTATACTTGTTAGGCAGTGTTTGATCCATGAAACATTTTCAATACAACTCAATAATGCAATCAAGAAAGCAGAAAAGAAATATAAAGAAAAAGGAAAAAAGCAGTTTTGATTATGAAGTAAAAAATAGTTTCAGTTTTTAGAAGATACTTTGCAATCCATTCAAGTGCTAAAGAGTTTCCATGGCAATAGAAATTATTTCTTACAAAACTTCACACACACTCAAACAATAGCTGAGACTGACTGAGATAATAGTCAAAACCTGGGATTAAAGAAGGATTCCCTACAATAGACGAATTTTTCTGAACAAACCATGATCATGCATTTTAAACTAGCTTTTGCTACATCTTACAATTATTTTTCTCTAGTCTTTTTTATATAATCCTGAAGACATGATATTCAAAAGATAAGAAACTATAATGAACAGAATAATGCTATAACAATGGCACAAAGCTTTTAAGTAATATTTACACAGAAAATATTTCTAAAAAACATATTTATAATACCATTCTCATTAAAATATCTTAAGTAGGACAGTCAGATATCGTTAAGTGTCAAATAACATTTTATAATTAAGTTGCATCATAAGACAAAAATCATTTCTCTAGGATTACACAATTTAGTACAAATATTATAACTACTAAACAATACTTCTACAATTTTGAAAACTACAAATAAAATAAACATATGTACTATAAAAATATTAAATAGTTGGCTATTAAAATAATTAGGTTTATCTGCTGCAATATTAGAAGCATGACATAAGACAGGATACTGATGTATAAAGTCCAAGAAAGGATGTTTTTGAGAATATTTCTGAAGATTTAGAAGCATTTCATAAGCTCATGTAAATTCTTCATAGCCAAGTTATTAAACATATAATATTTTTAAACCTTAGCATCGAATACTTCATGACTGAAATAAATTCAGTGCAATTATTTATGTAGTAGTAGTAGTAGTAATAGTAGTAGTAGTAGTATTGATTCTTCAAAAGGTAGGAGATGATATTTATAAATGAATATAATTATTCAGATTCAAGGCAATATGAGATCGGTCAAAGAAAAATAATCAAAGTGTTTCCCATTTTAAATAACAGAGCGAATATCTTTCCATTCATTGAATATAATAAATGAGAAGAGGTACAAGAGAAGTGAAGATAAGTTTACCAACACACCATTGAACTAAATTGCGAGTGAATTTCCATCCTACATGATGTCTGCCTAAGAATTTGATGTATAACCAACACATCAATTTCTCTTGAATAACTATTACATGCTTGTTACACTAACTCTGCATGCAAGACAAATGTTCTGCAGCTGATGAAGGCCAGTGTCGTGACTGAAATTATTTGGATATTTGCTAACCTATTAGGATATAAAGAAATAAGTAGTCACCATTTCAACAATATTAAACATGTTTAATATTAAGAGCAAGTGAAATGATGATAATTGCATTAAAGCTTTCTGCATCTTTTACATCATTTATAGATTAACTTACTACTGCCAAGATGCATTGAAGATTTACCATTCTACCAATCTGAAGACTATTTTCTTCCTTCAAAGGAATATCTTTATTGCTTTATCATGCACTTTCCACCAGACTTTTGAAAATTAATCCACTCTTAAAAGTTAGGCTTTATATTAAATCATAACATATTTCTTTAAACTAGAAAACGATATGCCACTTTAATACGAACATAAGAAAATGCCATGGTGCATTCAACAGAAAACTTTTATAAGTAGTAAATATAATACAGGAAAGAAGTATATTATTGTCATTCACACATTGTAGTTATCCAATATGACTTTGCAGCTAGTAGCAGACACGCCATAGTTAATTCTAGATTTACATAAAAGAAAACTGACAAATCTAGTGTTATCTGTAGATTGAAACTATCAGCAACATAATTTCCCAGACATCCATATTTATCCAGCAAAAGCCATAATTTAACTAACTAATACTATGAAGACAATTTTGCATAAATATATCAAGCTATTTCTGTAGCTAAATCAAGGATAAAAAAAGAAAAAAGAAAAAAATCCAATGTGCTGATACAATGGCAACTGATCTGATTAATAGCAAAATTATACAAATTCTCACATTTTCATTTATATCCATTCTGGATTTTAAAAATAAAAATAAATTTTCTAAAGACAGCGTTTAATATATCAATGAATCTGCATATTTTCTAATAGCCACTCATTTACCAAAGTTCTATAAACATGGTGCTATTCTCATGACATTTTTTGCCAATCGATTATTTTGGAGTATGATAAAAATAGAAAGATGTATTGATTAACCAGCAGTAGACTATTTGATTTGTAATATCAGAAATCGTAGCAGTTGTATACTTTTCCCAAACATTTCATACTTCTAAATTACTGACACCAATATCAGTTAATGAATTTGAAATAATTTATTAAAATAGAGGAAACCATTATTAAATTTATTATCTTAACATAAGTGACATTTGTTGTAAAAGCAAACCAGTAGCAAATCAATAAGAATCAGTTCTTGAAAAGCAAGTATCAGAGAGGAAGCCTGTGATTTTTAAGATGAACTAGAAAGAAAGCGAGTTATATTATGCATTATGATAAAGAGTTTCTGTGGAATAAAATCCAACAGGATGGGTAGAAAAAAAAATTCAAGTTAATAAAAGAAAAAGAAGCATCAGTAAGTAAAGCCTGATATAGCTATAGTAAAGTTTCAACTTGTCTAGTATTAGGACAGTTTTAACTTAAAGAGAAACTAAAGCGATTAAAAAGAAGGGAATAAGAAATTTTAACAAGAAAAGAGCATGATAAGTAATTGTAGAATATACAAAAAAAAAATTATGGGATATTTTGGAACAGTTAAACAATTATAAAAATTAACCAAGGTGTTTAGAATAAAAAAAATAATCATCAGCTATTGATCAAATTTATATAATTTATAATTCTTATAAGATTACTTGTATATGATAAAGAATGTGTACCCAACATGTTGAAGCAGATACAAAAGAGTTTTAAGAAAAATCTGGATAAAATTGCTTATTAATGGATATAATAATCATTGAAATATAAAAATCAAATGAGGTCGGTCTGTAATGAACATTACCAAAACATAGTGGAAACTAATAAATTTAAAGTGTGGAAATATGTTAATCTGTAGCTTGTCATATTAACGAAATAGTGAGGAAAATATGGAAGTTGATCTGAAAGATCTGCAGTTGAAATTGAATGGTGTTATAAAGCAATGTACCTCTCTATATTAATGTCTTGTTCACATTATGACATGTTAAAAAAACTGTTTCAGAAATTAACAGATATTATAAGAAGGAAAACACCAAAACTGAAAAACAACCCATACAATTGGTTTCATTAACCATCTAAGGTAGCTTTCACTCTTTACTTACTGAAACACAAATGAGTTTACAAGAAGGGAGAAAAATTGGGGAAATTTCGAACCTGGGTTCTCATTCCTAAGTTATTTGTTGACGTTATTATTATTATTATAGGTTGCCCTTTGGAATTGAACTCGGTAGAAGGCTGGAGAGTATATCAGCTGAAACATTGTGTTAACAACAAACAAGATGAGGACAAATATCTGTCGAATGTAAATAATGTAAATAAAATAATAATAATGGTTTCAAATTTTGCCACAGGGGCAGCAATTTTGAGGGAGGGGATGAGTCAATTACATCAACCCAGTCTTCAACAATTCTGCCAGCTCGCTGCCTTAATAATAATAATAATAACAACAAGGGCACTCAGAAAGTGCAAACCTCTGCCAAGGCAGCACCAATATCCTCTCAACGATTATCCAGAGATGATTTTTAAAATGAGAATATCTGAAATAAACTTGACTGCTTTCACAAATGTGAATACTAAAAATGAACCCGACCACTCACAAAAAAATTAAGTGAAAAAAGCGGAAAAATAAACCAGAATACTTGTCCGGTACCAGATCGATCCCTAAATCTAGTCAGCTTGTGCCAGTTATGAGGCCAAACATCCCTGAAAGTTTCATTCAAATCCATTCAGTGGTTCTTGAGATATCTTGTCCATGGACAAAAAAACAAACATGACCGAAAACAATACCTCCACCTTTGCTAAGGTGGAGATAATAATAATAATAATAATAATAATAATAATAATAATGATAATAATAATAATAGTAATAATAATAATAATAATATTAGTAATAATAAAACTATGAAAAAATTGCAGCATAAGACAAGGCCGAACATTTTTGTGAGAATGGAATAAGATAAAATTAATAATATTAATAACAATAATAATAATGATGATAATGATGATGATAGAAGTCATGGATATTACCATAGTACTTACAGTAATAGAACTCTTGGAGCATAGAAAAATATGGAAAGCTATCTGATCATTTTTAAGTAAAAGGTTTTCAAAATTGTACTTTTACGCAGCACATGTATCAGAAAAATCCATTCTATCAGAATGGAATGAGATATATAGGAAAATTCCAAAAAAGTATTATACAATCAAAAGTTACTTTGCATATATATAAATATACCTCCATGTATGTAAGTGTGTGTACACACACACACACATACATGCACACACACACACACATACATGCATACACACACATACACACACACACACACACACACATACATGCACACACACACAGAAACATAAACAGCAGCTTTGAAAAGAAGAAACCATCATAATTCTCTGGAGAGTTGCTTTGAAATAACCTGGACTTATAATATGCAATCTAGTAGTATGCTTAATAAAATTACAAGTATAATAACTTTATTATTATTATTATTATTATTATTATTATTATTAAGCACCAAGCTAGCAGAATAGTTACTGTATTGCGTCAAATACTTAGCGGCATCATGTCCATCTTTACGTCCTGAGTTCAAATTCTGCTGAGGTCAATTTTACATATCAGCCTTTCAGGTTGTTAAAATGAGTACCAGTTGAGAATTGGAATAGATGTAATCGACATACATCATCCTCTGAACTTGCTGGCCTTATTATTATTATTATCATTATTGTTGTTGTTGTTATTAAGATGGCAAGCTGGTAGAACCATTAGCACGTTGGGCGAAATGCTTAGAAGTATTTCGTCTGTCGCTATGTTCTGAGTTCAAATTCTGCAGAGGTCGACTTTGCTTTCCATCCTTTCAAGGTCGATAAAATAAATACCAGTTAAAGACTAGGGTCGATGTAATTGACTCATCCCCTCCCCCCAAAATCCTGCCCTTGTGGCAAAATTTGAAACCATTATAATTATTATTGTGGCAAATGAAAGGAACCATCATCATCATCATCATCATTATTATTATTATTATTATATTATTATTAAGCACCAAGCTAGCAGAATAGTTACTGTATTGCGTCAAATACTTAGCGGCATCATGTCCATCTTTACGTCCTGAGTTCAAATTCTACTGAGGTCAATTTTACATATCAGCCTTTCAGGTTGTTAAAATGAGTACCAGTTGAGAATTGGAATAGATGTAATCGACATACATCATCCTCTGAACTTGCTGGCCTTATTATTATTATTATTATCATTATTGTTGTTGTTGTTATTAAGATGGCAAGCTGGTAGAACCATTAGCACGTTGGGCGAAATGCTTAGAAGTATTTCGTCTGTCGCTATGTTCTGAGTTCAAATTCTGCAGAGGTCGACTTTGCTTTCCATCCTTTCAAGGTCGATAAAATAAATACCAGTTAAAGACTAGGGTCGATGTAATTGACTCATCCCCTCCCCCCAAAATCCTGCCCTTGTGGCAAAATTTGAAACCATTATAATTATTATTGTGGCAAATGAAAGGAACCATCATCATCATCATCATCATTATTATTATTATTATTATTATTATTATTATTATTATTAAGGTGGTGAACTGGCAGAATCATTAGCATGTTAGATGAAATGCTTAGTGGTATTTCGCCTGTCGCTACTTTCTGAGTTCAAATTCTGCAGAGGTTAACTTTGCCTTTCATCTTTTTGGGGTTGATAAAATAAGTACCAGTTGAAAACTGGAGTCGATTACATCGACTTATTCCCTCCCCCAAAACTGCTGCCCTCAAGACAAATTTTGAAACCATTATTATAATTATTATTATTATTATTATTATTAAAAGCATGGGCAACAACATTAAGGGTTGTTTTGAAAATGACGTTTTATGATTGATTTGTCAGAATGTAAAAACTAACAGAGACCATGATATAAAGAAGTGTAAGATGAAATTCATAAAACATACATTTCTTACTTTGCTATCAGAACTTGTGACTACAAATACCATGTTATTTGGGAATCTAAACAACCTAAGTTTTGTTCATACTTTGAGGATTTCAATGTTTAGAGTCTTCTGACACCTGTTGTTCAACCAAAATTTCTCCTCTATAACATACTCTCTTTACTCTTTTACTTGTTTCAGTCATTTGACTGCTGCCATGCTGGAGCACCACCTTTAGTCAATCAAATCGACCCCAGGACTTATTCTTGGGAAGCCTAGTACTTGTTTTATCGGTCTCTTTTGCCAAATCGCTAAGTTACAGGGATGTAAACACACCAGCATCGGTTGTCAAGCGATGTTAGGGGGACAAACACAGATACACAAACACACACACACATATATATATACATATACATATATACGACGGGCTTCTTTCTGTTTCTGTCTACCAAATCCACTCACAAGGCTTTGGTTGGCCCGAGGCTATAGTAGAAAACACTTGCCCAAGGTGCCATGCAGTGGGACTGAACCCAGCACCATGCGGTTGGTAAGCAAGCTATTTACCACACAGCCACTCCTGTGCCTCCACACAACCACTCGTTTATTTATTTATTTTATTTTGAGTTGGTTTAGACTTCTCTGAAGTAATTTGTCTTTAGTAGAAATTAACAATTATGCTCGAATAAACTTTCAGGGTCAACAATTTTCTAATTGATTTTATTAGTTAACTGAAGACATTATTGATATTATACCCTTATAACATAGAATATAGGCTCAAAACCACCCCTAAATGTAAACCATAAATCTAAGTAGAAATGTTTAAGGATATAGAATCAACTCTGAAGAGAGATTGGATACACTCTCACATAAATTCTTATTTACTTTGCATAATTTCCCTTTATGTTTCTTCTCCTGTTAAACCTATGTCGCTGGCAACCGAAAGTCTATAAATATATTTTCCAGCTGTTTCTATACACTTCAACTTTAACCATTCCTTTTTATTGCTTGATTTACAACACCATTTCTTTAATACATTGCATCCTACCTACATAGTTTCTATTCAGTATATGATTCATAAGAGGTTGCTTTTAAGAATATCTCCCACTTCTAAAATACAATTTAATATATCTGGTTCCCTAATCACTTTTGCAGCCTATATTACGATAACTTGTTATGTGTAAGTCAGAAATCAATATTCATGAACGATAAATTTCTTCAATCTTCTACTAATTAAAAGCTTTCTAATTTTTTTCTCACTTAACAGTTCCTTTTTACAAAAGAATATCATAACATGCATTATTTGTTTGAGTGTCAACTAATTAATTTAATATATTGTCTATTTGTTTTGCAATTAAACCTTTTGTTTAATCTAAGATTAAAGAATAGTATTGATTTAAAGTGTAACATTTCAACATGACCAAAGATTAATTTTAGGTTAAAACATTAAACCTTAGTAGCTTACCAAAGCTAAAATCTTTCAATTTTAACAAATGTTTATTAAAACCAAACGCATCCATCTCTTCATCATAATCTATTATGAATTTAAGCCATATATAATCTCTTTAAAGTTTGCATTTTTAATAAATGAAGTAACTTGCTTCCTGTTTGAAGAGTCTGCACATCAATATTATTATCAACTCCCACCCACTTACATTATAATTATCACCATAATTAGTTTTAGATCTCCTTTGAAAGTTGGACTCAGATGAAGTCTCTTCATATCTAATCAACTCAGTTTTATGCTCTCTATCTAATCTATTATCACTAACATTTGATTGTTTTATCCCAAGACTATCTCTGAAACTCTGCTATTACAAATTCCTGTCATACATATCCAAATGTAAAGCAATCAGTGATGTAAAGAAATGAGACCAGTTGCTGTTAGTTTAATGTTCTATCATTTCTGTCAATTCACTGTTTGATTTGTAATACTCATTTCTACCATAGGCACAAAGCCGTGCATTTTGTTCGACTGAGTGGTTGATTAACCCTTGTACTAGACTTGAACTTATTTTACCAAACAAAGAAAGATGAAAGAGGAAACTGACATTGGCAGGACATCAATGTAAAGCTAAACAAATGAATAACACAAAGAGTTTTGTCAGCCACTTTACTAATTCTGATAATCCATTTCCATTTTTGATTATCGTGGCCGATGCCAGCGCCGCCTCGACTGGCTTCCGTGTCGGTGGCACGTAAAAAGCACCATCCGAATCGTGGCCGAAGCCAGTGCCGCCTCGACTGGCTTCCGTGCAGGTGGCACGTAAAATGCACCAATCCGACCGTGGCCGATGCCAGCCTCGCCTGGCACCAGTGCAGGTGGCACGTAAAAAGCACCCACTACACTCACGGAGTGGTTGGCGTTAGGAAGGGCATCCAGCTGTAGAAACATTGCCAGATAAGACTGGAGCCTGGTGCAGCCTTCTGGCTTCCCAGATCCCCGGTCGAACCGTCCAACCCATGCTAGCATGGAGAACGGACGTTAAACGATGATGATGATGATGATGATGATTATAACATTGCTTTCAAATTTTGGCACAGGGCCAGCAATTTCAGGGACTGGGCTAAGTAAATTACATTGATCCCACTGCTCAAATGGTACTTATTTTATCAACCCCAAATGAAAGGTAAAGTCGACCTTGACAGAATTAAAACTCAGAAGATAAAAACAAATGAAGGGAAACTAAGCATTTTGCCTGCTCAGCCCCTTATTTCTTGATTTATGATATTACTTGGTATTTATTAACCCTTTTGAGACACACAGTGTTTTGGTATGTGTAGCCAAATTGGCCAAAATGTTTTTTGTATTGAGATTGAATTTGTTGGGTGCACATAAAAAGCACTATCCGAACGTGGCCGATGCCAGCGCCGCCCCGACTAGCTTCTGTGCTGGTGGCACATAAAAAGCACCATCCGAACGTGGCCGATGCTAGCGCTGCACCGACTGGCTTCTGTGCCGGTGGCACATAAAAAGCACCATCCGAACGTTGCCAGCTCCACCTTGGATGGCTTCCGTGCCGCTGGCACGTTAAAAGCTCCAACCAATCGTGGACGATGCCGGACCCCACCCCTGGCATCTGTGCAGGTGGCATGTAAAAAGCACCCACTACACTCGCGGAGTGGTTGGCGTTAGGAAGGGCATCCAGCCGTAGAAACTCTGCCAGATCAGACTGGAGCCTGGAGCAGCCCCTGGCTTGCCAGACCCCAGTCGAACCGTCCAACCCATGCTAGCGCGGAAAACGGACATTAAACGATGATGATGATGATGATGTAGAAAACAAAGGATAAAGCACCTAAAACTCTTTTATTAGTTTGTAAAACTGTATATTTTATATAGTTTTATATTATATCCACTGAAAGATGATCTCTGATTGGTTATTACACTTCAAAATGGCTGATTGGCTATTACACTTCATCGTGTCATTTGGGCTTGTGTCATTTGGGCTGATCAATCAGCCCGGGTGTCCCAAGGGGGTTAAGATATTAAAGCACATCAATTCTTCTTTCCATCCTTCTTTGCATATAACTATGTATACATGTTTATAGGCGCAGGAGTAGCTGTGTGGTAAGAAACTTGCCTCCCAACCACATGGCTCTGGGTTCAGTCCCACTGCATGGCAGCTTGGACAAGTGGCTTCTACTGTAACCTTGGGCTGACCAAAGCCTTGTGAGTGGATTTGGTAGATAGAAACTGAAAGAAGCCCATCTTGTGTGTGTGTATATATATATATATATATATATATATGTTTGTGTGTGTATATATTTGTGTGCCTGTGTTTGTCCCCCAACCCACCGCTGGACAACCGATGTTGATGTGTTTATATCCCCATAACTTAGTAGTTAGCAGTCTGGCAAAAGAGACCGATAGAATAAGTACTAGGTTTATAAAGAATAAGTCCTGGGGGTGGATTTGTTTGACTAAAGGCAGTGCTCCAGCATGGCTGCAGTCAATTGAGTGAAACAAGTAAAAAAGTAAAAGAAAAGAATACACATTAAACAACATAAGAACAAGTATGATCAGCCACTTAATTCACTTTTATTTAGACTACGCAAATACTTTGAAGGTGACTATGTCAGATCAGTTCTGTTTGATATGGCTAAAAAAAACGTATTTAAATAATATATTTAAATGGTTGAAAATAAAACAAGGAAAATGTGAAACGAATATGTCAACAATATTATTTTTTTCTGCTGAGAGTAGGTCACAATGAAATGTTAAATTAACTGGAGCTGTGACTAAGTACAAAACTTAAGTCATTTAAAAACTTGAAAAATTTGTCTTTTAACAATTTAATGTCATCTGCTTTATGCACTGTTTTTGCACACCATTTTTGTTGTTATTTTGAAAGCTTTAAAAATTTTAGAAAATTAAGTGTTCTTGTTGTTTTCCAGGTTTTTGAGTTCTTTTAGTAAAAGGAAAATTTGGTGACTGGTAAAAAAAAAATCAACAAGTGCACTTATTAAAAAAATAAAAGGAATTCTCTAAATTTAGCAATGTATTAAAGATTAAAGTAAAAACTGAGGAAATGAAACAGAAAGGGCAATATTAGATTTTAATGGATTACATGACTAAAAAGAGAAATTAATATTGGCTGTAAAAGTAAACCCTCAAATTCTTCATACAAAATGCTTTAAATAAACTTTACATAAAACACTTTTTATGAGTCCTATAATGTCATTAAGTAAATTCAAATGTCACAAGAATTTGATGTATGGAAGAACGAATTTAAAATGGTTCAGTTTCCTTTGGAACTTGGCTACCAGCCCAATTACAAATTAACTATATCAGAATTCTGAAAACTGGGTTCCACAGAACTCAAAGATTCTCTGAAAAAATTTCATGTGATAAGGTGTCATTTAATAAAATTAAATAAAAATTTAGTTTCTAAAAAGCGAAAAAATAAAATGATATTAATTACTTTCAAACTAATAAGTTGCTATTATTGATTTTTATGTGAATACATTTTCTCTTTAAAACAATTTTTGTTAGAGTTAGTGTCTTATAAAAATTCGAGTGGTGAGAGTAGTCCTTATAATATAGAGATAGGTTTTTTACGATTTTTTGAAAATTGTGTAAGAGGTTTTCATATATAATTTTGGGAACCACTTAGCTGTATAAACGAAAGTCAGTAATTAACATTCTAGTTTCTCAGACTACTTAATCCAAGTAGTAATTTTAATTTAATGTGCCATCATTAAATATCTATTATAATCTTTGGAATCATCTGGCCAAATTGAATACATGACCAATAGATTCTGAGGTGAATCTGCAGACAAGTCAAAGAAAAGGCGCATTCCTCTTTCATATAGTGTGCATGTGTGTAGAATTTGGCACCATTCCAACAAGCTGAATCTATGAGATAACTAGATACTTCTTTTATTTCGCCAAAAGTAATTAAAAGTTCTAATTAATACTTGATTACAGAACCTAAAACTTGAAAATCCCAACAACAATTTTAGTCACTTCTTTCACATTATGTCTTTAACGTTTATATTTTAGTATTTAGTTAGCAATCAAAGGAATAAAATGAAAAGGAAAAAAGCAAAGCTGAAGTAATGTAATTATATTTTTCTTATTAGAAGACACTTCCTGCATTGTAATCTTTTAATTGCCCCAGGGGAGGACCTTTACCTCTAAACAATACATCAGCTGGCAATCCAAGGTGTGACTATCTGACGTACACAAAAATGCTAAACATTAAGGAGTATTGATGCAGTTGCTTTACATAACTGGAGAAGCAGGCAAAGGAATATATTTGTAGACTAGTATATCTGTGTCATTCCTAATGATGGTAAATATGCTTATCATGCATAAATGAGATGAAACTGATAATGAAAAACAATTAAAGTATGGAAAAACGTGTTTAATTTTAAATGCAGTTATTTACATAATGCCATATATACTTCACAGCAAATAATACAGGAATTTTTGTTTGTATACATTAGAAGAAAAGACGTTATTACAACAAGTAATTTTAGTTTTCCTTAGTTAGAGATATATACATATATGTATGGATGGATGATGGATAGATAGATAGAGAGAGAGAGAAAGAGAGAGAAAGAGAGAGAGAGAAAGAGAGGGAGAGATGGGTGAGAGAGTGAACAGAAAGGTAACTTTGGAAGGAATTTAGTTTATCTGTATTTTTGTTAAGGTCAGCTGTTGCTTCTACTGATTGCTTTTTTATGTTTTTTGGACCTACCCCCCACCCCCACCCCACATATAAACACATGATATGTGTATGTGTGTTTGACTGTATGAGTGAAAGATAGACAGAAATAGAGAGTGCTAAACAGATCCATTTTAAATTTGCTATTGCCGCTCACTTCCTATTTGTTGTATGATTACCCCCTACTGCATTACACAAAATGTAAAAATACACAAAATAAATTAGAGAAGGTAATTTTGTAAAATTTAGTTCAATTATAGCAATTCTACCCTAGTAAAAATGTATTAAAGGAAATTTCTTCGATGAAACTGGCTATCTAAATCAAACTCAGGATCATTGGACTTAGAGATTGAACAAAAAAATTTTCAACGTTTCTATTAATAAATCTTGTTCAATATATAAAAACAAAAACATTCTTGTGTAAATAGGTCCAGGTCGGTCTGGAAAAAATAGACCAGTTGTCACGGGCATTTTAACCATGACCTTCATTGTTTGGATAAAGTGTATATTATCTAATGTGTCCTTTTCCTTTTAAGATTGTAGGGTGTAATTTTAGAAGAATTTGACTGCTATTAATAGCAAGTCAAACAATAACATAAATAGAGGATCCCTTCACTTTGGTGTCATATTAAGAGTCTGAGGCACTGTTAGGCAAATGTGGGTGCTAGACTTTAAAATGCATGGAATAAACTTAGCAAGTTGTTACCAATGTTGATAACAAAGGATTTCTCTGTGTGTCTAATAGGTGGACAATATGAAATACTTACAGGAATGCAGTGATGCATAACAGTAAGACATAAGTATTGTATGTCAAAGAAAGATTTGTGGAGACTGGAGAGAAATGGGTCAAATATGATGTATTGGAATGGGGAAAGCTATCTTACATGAAAAGCATTAGCCAATTTGTGCAGGATTAAACTGAAAGTGGATTGTACTCATTGGAGATAATGAGAGATATGGGAAGACATCATGAAATTGTATTCTTAAGCTGTTGAGGCTTTCAGATATGATAACATAAGATTAGGAAGAATGTCGTTTATTATAATGCAGGAAAAATAAATGTTAAAACTGGATAAGCATATCTTTCAAATCTAATCAAAACACCAATTGTGTATATGACAATGTTTAGTAATCTTAATGAGATCAGGAAAAACGAAGAAATTCAATAATTTATTACAGTTTTAAAACCATTTTTAATGCCAGAATGGTTAAATGGTTAAATAAATTTGTTTATATTTGAATTATGGAGAATAGTTCTAAATGTTAATCACAGCATCTTAAAAAAATTACACTCATTTCAGTTAGGCAGAATAAAGGATTTAGAATATAATTTCTTGTATCAAGATGTAAATGATTTCACAGATAGTAGACCACAATCTTAAACATAGAGCCAAAGTTATTCCTTACGAAAATATTCAAAACTAAGAAGTTAGTTTGTTCAGATGTATAAATGCAGGATTTTAGATTTATTAAAAAAATGAAGTATAAAATAGAATAAACAAAAGGAGCTTACCAAACAACAAGAATAGTACAGATCAAACATTATGATTGCCTTATTACATGACAAGATAGTGTTGTAGTAAGAATTTCTCGGGACACAGTAAACAAGTGGGACGAAACAAGAAAAACAATGTTGTAACATTTGTGAATTAAAGATCGACATTAAACATGAGTGAGTAGATAATTAATCATCCAGAAGTGAATTAAACTTTCAGTGTACGGCCATGCAATATAACAGATGAACTGAAGAAGGGAGTCATTAGCAACATATTACAATGCTGCTTGGCAGGATGTCACAAAGAATACTTTTATTCGCACATTCCTGGGTTTACTTTTTAGAAAAAGAAAACAAAATCAAACAAATCATTGTTAGCCGCTGGATGTGTAACCAGGGAAGTTGGTGGACATACTAATAATTAGATCTGACAACAGATCGATAAGTTTGGAGTAGTTTAAACTGCAGCATTAAGACTTTTGCTCCTGAGTTCAAATTCTACCAGGAGTGATATTTTTTTTATTACAACAGGGGTAAAGTAGTTCAAACTGCAACATTGAGACCCTTTGTTTCTGAGTCCAAATTCTATTGGGCTTGACAGTAATAACAGCATACTGATACATACATATATACATATCTATCTATCTATCTATCTATCTATCTATCTATCTATCTATCTATCAATATATATATATATATATATATATATATATATATATATATATATATATATATATATATATATATATATATATATATAATATATATATATATATATTATATATATATATATATATATATAATATATAATATATATATATATATTATATATATATATATATATATATATATATATATATATTATATATATATATTTATGTCTGGCAACCGTGTCGGTGGCACGTAAAAGCACCATCCGTTCGCGTCCGTTGCCAGCCTCGGCTGGCCCCCGTGCCGGTGACACGTAAAAGCACCGTCCGTTCGTGGCCGGTTGCCAGCTCTGTCTGGCCCCGTGTCGGTGGCATGTAAAAGCACCATCCGTTCGTGTCCGTTGCCAGCATCGCCTGGCCCCGTGCCGGTGACACGTAAAAGCACCATCCGTTCGTGGCCGTTCGCCAGCTCTGTCTGGCACCTGTGCAGGTGGCACGTAAAAAACACCCACTACACTCGTGGAGTGGTTGGCGTTAGGAAGGGCATCCAGCCGTAGAAACACTGCCAGATCTGACTGGGCCTGACGAAGCCTTCCAGCTTCACAGACCCCAGTTGACCCGTCCAACCCATGCTAGCATGGAAAGCGGATGCTAAACGATGATGATGATGATGATGATATATATATAAATATATATATATATATATAAATATATATATATATATAAATATATATATATATACATATATATATATATATATATATATTATATATATATATATATGTGTGTGTGTGTGTGTATATATATATAAAGGAAAAAGGAAGACAAGAAGTCTTGTACCTAAACATAAGAAATCATTAATAATGTTTTTTCTTTGGAATTATGAATGTATTCTGTAAGTAATTTATATTTTTGATTATTAAATTTCATAGCAGATTCTATCATGGTTTACATCGAATAGATTACATTTGTTCCTTTTTTTTAAATAGTAGTCAGGAATACAACCTGACATATGCAATCCATTTCAGTAACAAGAATGACATATGCATTCATGCATTATTGATCGAAAGAATAATCCAGATTATGTTTATTTTTAGGTGTTTTGTGCTATTTTAGGAAGCTACAGCCATTACTACCTCTGTCCATATTGGTTATTCAAATTACAAGATGAAGATCGCTAGTTATTCAAATGGATATACTCCTTAATGTTATATAAAGAGAATGCTGAAAATTCATAGGGGCTTTAATTAATCAATATAATGTTCCTGCTGTGTTAAACATGTCACACTGACATTACCTAGTCATGAATTATCTATAAATACGCATTTCAAGATTTCTTAATTTGGGAAATGCGGCAATGATATAACAGTACATACCCCAAATCAATTATAGAATAAGGACAAAGGCTAATTAATAAATTGGAATTACAAACAAAAAAGTAATTTCAAACTTTTAATTAAGTTAGTTCCATATGTGTTAGTCAAATAATGTTGTCATATGCTTGCTTTTATTTTTCTTTACATTCCACCAAACATTGTACACACTAATTTATTGTATGCAATGAATGTATTTGCAAAACACAACTCAGAACTGTTTTGTTTTCAACTGAGAGTAAATGCTATCAGGTGCAATGCTTCAGGAGCTGTTAATGCACTTTTCCTCCAATGCTTGAGATGAGAGGAAATTAAAAGTGAGCTATATAGTATTTATATATTTTAGGCACATAAAAAACACCATCCGAGCGTGGCCGTCTGCCAGCCTCGTCTGGCACCTGTGTCGGTGGCACATAAAAACACCATCCGAGCGTGGCCGTTCGCCAGCCTCGTCTGGCACCTGTGTCGGTGGCACATAAAATCACCCACTACACTCTCGGAGTGGTTGGCGTTAGGAAGGGCATCCAGCTGTAGAAACACTGCCAGATTTGACTGGCCTGGTGCAGCCTTCGGGCTCCCCAGACCCCAGTTGAACCGTCCAACCCATGCTAGCATGGAAAACGGACGCTAAATGATGATGATGATGATGATGATGAGGCACAGGAGTGGCTGTGTGGTAAGTAGCTTGCTAACCAACCACATGGTTCTGGGTTCAGTCCCACTGCGTGGCATCTTGGGCAAGTGTCTTCTGCTATAGCCCCGGGCCGACCAATGCCTTGTGAGTGGATTTGGTAGACGGAAACTGAAAGAAGCCTGTCGTATATATGTATATATATATAAGTGTGTGTGTGTATATGTTTGTGTGTCTGTGTTTGTCCCCCTAGCATTGCTTGACAACCGATGCTGGTGTGTTTACGTCCCCGTCACTTAGCGGTTCGGCAAAAGAGACCAATAGAATAAGTACTGGACTTACAAAGAATAAGTCCCGGGGTCGATTTGCTCGACTAAAGGCGGTGCTCCAGCATGGCCACAGTCAAATGACTGAAACAAGTAAAAGAGTAAAAGAGTTTATAAATAAATAACTACTTATAGAAATATCTCATGAGTTTTGTTGTGGTATGCTGACAAGAAACAGGAAATCTCTTCACACAATAAATAATGTGGAATAATATTTTAATATGGCTACAATACAGAGAAGAATGAATGAATTTATTATTAATTTTGAGTCCATTAGATTTTATTCATGTCAGCAAATTATAAAGCAAAAGAGTGAGTAGATATGTTTCAAAAATTTTCGATGGTGAAAGTTTTGCATACAAGAATATGGGGTGTAAATTACAATGACATTTAGTTCCAATAAACAAGGATAAAAAAAAAAGCAAAATAAAAAAAATATATAACTTGGTAATACTTGATAAATAATTTTAATTAAGAGGAATAGATAAATAAATATGTAAATATGTTGACAATAAATTATATATTATTGACTTTGTATGTGTGTGTACACGGCTGCATGTATTTAAGTGTGTATCATTATTCATAGGTATATGTTCATACATGTATGTGAACATATATACATACATATATATATATATCTGTGTGTATGTGTGTATATATATATATATTGGTGCATGTATATACTTATGCATATGTATGTATATGTATGCATAGGTGTGTGTGTATCAGTGTGTATATATATACACACACACACAAATAAGTGCATCTAATGTAAACTATATCATTACCCACTTTGGTAACCTTGCATCTCTCTATCACTCATTTGTCTGTCACACATGTCTCTGCCATCATGCTTCCATCTCCCATGTCTTCATCACTCATAACCCTATTACTCATCTGTCAATCATTCGCCTTGCACTATGCTGCCAGTATCACTAAGGATTGCAGTGGATTTCAACAGTTCATGGTTTCCGGCATGATTAGGGATACCACATCTCTTATCTGACTCATTGTCCAACACTTTACACTTCCCTTTCTGACTTATTCTTTCACCCACCTGAAGCATATGTATAAGGGACATCATCAAATCTGCCTCTAACCCCATCCCCTATTTCTTTACTGCCCAGAAGGGGCTAAACATAGAGGGGACAAATAAGGACAGACAAAGGGATTAGGTCGATTATATCGACCGCAGTGCGTACCTGGTACTTACTTTATCGACCCCGAAAGGATGAAAGGCAAAGTCGACCTCGGCGGAATTTGAACTCAGAATGTGACGGCAAACAAAATACCGCTAAGCATCTCACCTGGCATGCTAACATTTCTGCCAGCTCTAACCCCATCCCCACACTCTGCTTATATTCCCATTCTGGCCATTCGATGTGAAATCTATCATCTGCTCCCAACATTTATTCACCTCTTGCTATTCACTACTCTCTCAATTCTCTCATTCCTATCCTCTCTCTCGTATATATAAGTGATGGAGGCAGCATTAATACTGAGAAGTAATATTTATTCTGAGTTAAATGTGGATGTTTTGTTGGAAAAAACTTTAGAATGGTAGACACCATGAGAAGAAACCTCACATGGACTTTTGGTGCAAAAAGCATGTTTGTTTATACTCTTACTCTTTTACTTGTTTCAGTCATTTGACTGCAGCCATGCTGGAGCACCACCTTTAGTTGAGCAAATCGACCCCAGGACTTATTCTTTGTAAGCCTAGTACTTATTCTATCAGTCTCTTTTGCTGAACTGCTAAGTTATGGGGGACATAAACACACCCGCATCGGCTGTCAAGCAATGGTGCGGGGGGACAAACACAGACACACACATATATGTATATATATACATATATATACAATGGGCTTCTTTCTGTTTCCGTCTACCAACTCCACTCATAAGGCTTTGGTCGGCCCGAGGCTATAGTAGAAGACACTTGCCCAAGGTGCCACACAGCAGGACTGAACCTGGAACTATGTGGTTTGTAAGCAAGCTACTTACCACACAGCCACTCAAGTGTCTATATTGCTGACTTTATATATCCTCTTTATGCATCTTCTCTGGTGTCATGATAAAATGTACTGAGTTCACTATGTTGGTGTTAAGGCGGCGAGCTGGCAGAAACGTTAGCACGCAGGGCAAAATGCTTAGTAGTATTTCGTCTGCCGTTACGTTCTGAGTTCAAATTTCGCCGAGGTCGACTTTGCCTTTCATCCTTTTCGGGGTCGATAAATTAAGTACCAGTTACGCACTGGGGTCGATATAATCGAATTAATCCCTTTGCCTGTCTTTGTTTGTCCTCTCTGTGTTTAGCCCCTTGTGGGCAATAAAGAAATATATGCTGGTGTTAAGAAAGGTACCCAACAACAGAAACCAAACCGACATTGAAAATTATGAGTAAAATGTGAACCTCCAGCCTATCTCGAAGAACAGCAACAACCTACCAACTCATTTCACATGAAAAATTATAATCTTTAAGGGTATGAATCGAGAATGCTCTGCAGGATACTTTATGGCAATTATAACGAAGTTCAAACGAATACTTTCGGTAGGTGTAATAGCCCTCGTTTGCTTTGCTAAGAAGATTATAGAATAAACTGCTATACCTTCCAGTGACAACACTTCATTAAGGAGTGGTATAAAAGGGTCTGATAATATAGCAAATGAGAATAATTGAAAATTAAAAGGATATTCTTAATGTGACAATTGCATGAAAAGTACTTAGCAAAAAAACTAATTAGCTAAGACAGACAAGTTTTGACAGAATTAAGTACCACATTATAAAGTTGTCAATGAGAAAAATGATTTATGGGAAGCATGTTTTCTTAAAGGGTTTACATCAAATCAAAGCAAGTGGTATGTTCACTGGCAGATGAAACCTTACGTTAAATAATATTCAGCATTTACTTGATCTTTCTGTGCAAAATAATTCAGACACTCATTATTTAAACAATGAATATTAGACATTGCTGACTTAATAATATCAGGAAGTCTGAAAGAATGATCTAAGTTTGAACTCTGTATTAGTAGCCAGGGTAATCAATGGTGATAAAAAGAGCACTAGTAGTATTTCAGGTAAATTGACATGGAATTAGCAACACGAGAGTGACAAGCACATTTTTGTGAACAGCCAAGATTCGAAGAAGACCATCGATTGATAGGAAGTAGTAGATGTATTTGGTTACATGTGACCTAATTAGTGTTAAGTGTGAAGGAAAAACTGAAATGCATTAATAGCATTCATTTCACTTTTTAAATCCACAAATTCAGCAATAAAAAATATGCAAAAGAAAATCACCACGATACAAATTGTACTTAAAATACATACTATAATCACTGCATTTAATACTATATAAATGCATCATTTCCAACTGAATTTTGAATGCTCGCATGCTTGTTTGGAGAAGGTAGATTCAGTGACTACTAATAAAAGACACAAAAATGAACAAATATTTCTGATACTCATTTAATTTTTATACAACACTATACAACTTCATAACTGCTCACATGAATATGTCATAAGAAATTGCTATAAATAGAGGAACACATTTAGATATCAGGTATCTTTTGACAGATACCTTATTCTGCTAAAAGTATAATTAAAGCAATTCTTCTAAGCATTTCTAAATGATAAAATAATATTCAGCATTCAGTAGAATACTTTTATAAACAATGTTATTTATTTGCAGATTTCGACAATAATAACCTAAATAATGTAGTAGTAGCGGAAATAATGATCATAATAATGATCCTTTCTACTAAAGGCACAAAGCATGACATTTGGGGGGAGGGGCTATGTTGATTACACTGATGCCAGTGCTCAGCTGGTGCTTATTTTATTGACCCCTAAAGGATGAAAGGCAAAGTGAACCTCCATGGAATTTGAACTTAAAATGTAAAGATGGACGATATGCTGCTAAGTATTTTGCCCTGCATGCTAATAATTCTGCCAGCTCACCGCCTTAATAATAATAATAATAATAATAATAATAATAATAATAATAATAATAATAATAATAATAATCCTTTCTACTATAAGTACAAGGCCTGAAATTTTTGAGGGAGGGGTTTAGTTGATTACATTCCCAATAGGTACTTAATTTATCGACCCTGAAAAGATGAAAGGCAAAATCGACTGTGGCAGTATTTGAACTCATGATGCTGCTACATCATGCTGATGAACAAAATACTGCTAAGCATTTCACCTGCCATGCTAATGATTCTGCCAGCTCACTGCCTTATTACAACAATAATAATAAAATTTTCTCTTGACAAGAATATGTTTCGTTAGAGGAAATAGTACAGTCAACTACTTTAACTTTCTTACATTACTGGTATTCATTTTAATGAGGTTAGTTGATGGATGGTTTTGAATCATGACCTATAATGCATGAAACAAAATAAAGCTAGGCATTTAGTCTGAGGATCTACCGGTGTTACAATTCCAGTGCTAAATAACAATAACAATAATAGCCATAATTTCTTTTTTCTCTGAGTACAAAGGTGGTTATTATCAATTAATGAGATTCCAGTATTTCAATGACAGTCAGTGTGTGCACAGCTAAACTGAACTGTGAGGTTAAAGACTACAAACAGTAAAGCACTCAGTAAAGTACTTTAATGCTTTTGGTTTCTACATATCTATGATAATAACAATAACAATAATAATAATAATAATGATCATGATGAGGATGATGATAATGATAATAATAATAATAATCAAAATAATGATGATTTGTTTTATTTGCTAGAAAGGTGATTTGTGGAAGGATATTAGAAAGAAAAAATATACAAAAATTGTGGACTTTTATGCAGAATTGATTATGAAAACATAGGAATGGAATACAAAAGTAAATAGAAAGGGAATCAAAAACAATGTCCTGGTTGGGTGGGGGAAGCCACTTGAGCTAATCAAATAACTCCACAGATCAAGGGTGACCCTGACTATCAAAAGCAAATGCCCTCAATTGAGTTTACAACCTATAGGTTGTGTGCTGAAAGGAGACCCATTCAGGAGAGCCATTCTCAACTATTTTTTTCTAGCAAATTCACTGGAGAGAGCATCCATACCTTCCTCTCCACTTTCAACTTTCTATCTAAGAGGAGCATTTAGCTAAAGAGAAATGTGTAATTTTTGTTCACTGTACATTCTCTTTTGCCATTGTCCTTTAACAGAGACAAAAACTACTGGCCTTCTTCAGTCGAAGGAAGGCAATGAGATGGTTCTAATGATGGATTCATCTGACAGCAAGATCTGTCCAATAGTAATGATGATGATGATGATGATGATGATAATGATAATAATTTTCTTACATAGGGATAAGGTCAGAAACTTTTGAGGAAATGAGCTGTCATTTATATTGATCGGATATTTGACTGCTACTTATTTCAGCAACCCTGGAAGGATGAAAAGCAAAGCTGACCTTGGTGAGATCTGAACCGAGAACATAAAGAGCTAGAGCAACTGCCACAAAGCATTTTGTCTGACATTCTAACGATTCTGCTACATCAATTATCATTTTATTTTTTTTTATCACTACCATCATAATGATGTGCTTTCTTTGTTGTGGAAACAATTGTTATATCACATTGTTTATTTTTACTTTGTTAAAAACAAGAGAATATCAAATGTGTCACAATGATATATAGTAATTAAATATGGGCAATGAATACTAAGGTCCATGAACAGTAATTGAAGAAGAATGGTGTTAGTTTGTCTTTATAGATTTATGTGATGCTAACTAACAAAAAAAAAGGAGAGAAAATGAGATGCTGAGTGCATGTGAGTTGAGAAAACAAATTGAATATCAAAGTCATTGGTTGATGTATTACAATGCAGATAAATAGATGGCTATCAACATAGTCATCTTTTACATTTGCTTTCCATACTAGCATGAATTGGACGGGTCATCACAGTTGGAATTAATTCTTATTTGGAGTTACTGCAGTTTCACTTTTGAGCTGTGTCCTTTGGCTTAATGATCTAGCCAGTGTCAACCACTTTAGAGTGTACTGCGTGCATTTTAACAGAAAGAGGGTGTCATGTACCTCAAAATTTTTAAGAGCTCTCACAACTTTATAGTGTATGAGCAAAACGCCCCTCGTCCAATGGACGGTGCTGAGTTGTCATACATTTAAACCAAATTTTCTCAAAACAACTTGTCCGACCGTCCCATAGGCCTCCCCTTTGGCAAACACTGACTTAACCTAAATTTGAGACACCAGCAAAAGAAGAAATAAAGATAGACTTTTTTCTATTCCCCAAAAAAATGATTTTATTGCACATACAAATGCACGTTCCCACAACTTTATCGATCGCATTCTCACCTGGAATCGGTTTTTGTAATTTTTTCAAGACTTATACCTGCCCTGATACCGTCGGTATCTATATATCAAATTTGAGCGCAATCGGATGGAGGATGCCCGAGATCCTAGAAGACGCACAGACAGACAGACAAACAGAATGGATTTTATATAATAGATTTGTTGACTCAAAGTACAGACAAGGTAAATTGTAGAGAAATTGCTGATAGAAGAGACAAGATGGGTGAATAGAGAGGGTGACTGTATGATAGTAGAAACTGGCTGATGATGATGGTGGTGGTGGTGAGGTAATGAGGGAGTATATGCCATCTTTACTTACATCAGCAGAGAGAAGAAGGAAAGAGAAATGGGTGATATAATAGTGTTAAGAGGCAAGGAAGGTAGGAGATTTATATTGTAAATAAATCTATTGATCTATACTGTAATACATGCTGAGAGATGGATAATAAATAACTGTGGTCTGATAATAGAAAGCATCTACAATAGATGTATAACCGAGAAGTTGTTGAGTCATAACAGAGAATTATAAGCCTCTTTGATAGAATACAAGTGATTAGTTCTCAACAAGATCCAAAATTAGAGATATGATGAAGATGATAAGTTTAATTTTTTGCACTGCTCTCTTTGTTGTGGTACGAGCTTTTGAAAATAGATTTTAACTAAAAAATTTAAGTTTCTGTGAATCTAACAATCTGGATAATGTTCTTTGCATTTGTACCTAAGTAGCAGAATAACCTACATCATTCTTTCATCAATTAGTAATGTAAATGAGCGACTTCATTAATAAATATTACCATGCAAATTTTGATAGTTTTCCTAGTTCATATGAAACCTTAACAATATTAGAACTTGATTTCTAAACTTATTCAGAAACTTGTGATTATGAAATTTTACCATTCTTCTCAAAGCATTGTTGTTATGAAATAAGTATAAACAATTTCTATTGTTTGCTTGTATCCATTATGCCAAGAGAAAATAATTGCTTTACATGCCAAATTGTGATTAAATGGAACAATAGTTTCCAAATCTGCTGACAAACAAATAAGGATATTTTAAATAAGATAAGAATCACTTTCAAGTTTAGACAAAATTACTAAATGTATTGCATTATTTAGTAAGTTTAGTGTTTCTCCTCAACATACATTAAGAAGATGTTTATAGTAAGAAGAGTTTAGAAGGTTTGAATTTTAATCAGATATATTTCATATAAAAAAGTATAAATAAATACAATTATTCCTGACAGAAATCGTTGAAACTTGTACTCAAAATAAAATTATAAAGTTTTGAAAAGAGATATGTTTGTATTGCCAAAGGAAAGTCAAATTAAGAACACTTTACATGTCCATTTTAAGAGTACAATTAAAGATTTAGTTCTGAATATCTATTCTAAAGATTCTGCATCCTACAGTGGGATAAGCAACATGTTCTATTTCTTATATTTTACTCTAAGTTAATTGCTAGTATTCTTCCTTTCTAAATCTATTATCAATGCATTTTTTGTACAAATGAAGCAAATTATATAATATTCCTGCTAAGTCTAAGCATATCATGATTTTATATAATACCGAGACTTAATTGTTTGAGAAAAACTGAAGAATTTTAACAATAGACATATATGAATGCATATACACTTATAATTTACAATGCTGTGCTGAAAGAGGTGCTAAATCAAAAATCTATTAAAGAAGATACACAATTTACATGAAATAATTGAGTTTATCTGTGCCAAGGACAGGTAGAGATCACAATTAAATTAAGTAAGATGTAAATATTTATTACTGAAATAGATAATTACATAATCATTATCTGAAACTAGTGACTGGTTTCTTCTGTGTTATAATTTTAATACAAAAAAAAAAACAAACAACCATCAATATCTTAATATTCCTTAATTTGTAGGACAGAGCTACATCAGGTCAGCAGACATGTAATGTTATGTGAAGAGTGACAACGTTTAAATCACTTAATCATATTCAACTTTCAGTTTAGAATATCTTGCATAAAACTTGACACTGTGCAATATTTTGTCTTGTTTAAGACACTATAGAGATATTTGTTTTTAATGTGAGATGAGGAGCAATAAAAATTAGTATTAACAAGTGGTAAAGACAGTAAAAATATTTGCTAATGTTTATGTTTTTAAACCTAAGTGTTTAAAGGAAGAGAATGTTAACAGGTGATGCTAACTGTAACCAAAAGCAAAGAAACAATATGATTCCTCGCTAGCTTGCATTCTCCTGTGAGTAGGAGATTTAGAAAGCATTGATTAAAACCTGCAGTGTATGCACTGTAAAATATCAATTATTATAAGCTATTCTAAGAGACAAAACAGCCATAATTACAAAACGTCATTACTCAGCTGAATTTAGCATCCAAGCAGTAAGAATTTGCTTTTTCCCTTCTTTCTTTTCTTTTTTTTTTTTTTTGCCTATTTTCATTAAAGGAAACAAATTCTGCAGCAACAGCAAGCAGTTATATTTTGTCTGACTATTCTTAGTGATAAAAATGCATAGCCAGCGATTGCTATCAAGCAGTTCTCTTATCTGGAAGCATGTTGACACAGCCCAAATAATATTGTCAAATCCCTGCAGCATGTTAACCCCAGACACCTGGCATGAAATTTTCTACCTTATTTTTACTAATAAAGCATCTGCTTTGCTTTTCAACATGACAGTATACAATGCTTTGCTACTTCTGAGAGTAATAAAACTTTATGGTAAAAGTATTCTGCAGGTGAGTTAAATGTCAAAAATAGTTCAATACATATAGAGAAGATGACTGCTGTGTGAGAAATACAGTATATTTTGAATGTCCAGCTGAGTTTGTGAAAAAGCTGGTATTTGTTACTCTGTGAATAGCAACATTTGAAATAAGCTAGTAATATTTCAAAGCCAAAAGAGTAAGTGACATGAGAATTATCAAGTGGCAACTTGAAATAATTTGCATGATATTCTTACTTATAGTTTTGCCAGTCCAGTTTTCAACCATCTAATAATTCATAAGGATAAATAATGTCAAATACTGTCAAGACTGTACAAGAAAATCATTTCACTATTAACGATAGGTAGAATAAGGTGCAGGCAAGGGTGCATGGTAAGAAACTTCCTTTCCAATCCCATGGTTTGAGGTTCAGTCCCACTGCATGGCACATTGGGCAAGTGTTTTCTTCTATAGCCTCAGGCCAACCAAAACCTTGTGAGTGGATATGGAAGATGGAAACTGAAAGAAGCCTGTCATATATATATATATATATATATATTATATATATATATATATATATATACATACATATACACACACATATATATATATATATATATATATATATATACATGCACACACACACACACACATATATCAATGTGTGTATGTCTTTGTGTCAGTGTTTGTGTCCCAGCACCTCTTGACAACTAGTGCTGGTTTGTTTACATCTCTGTAACTTAGCAGTTCAGCCAAAGAGACTGGTGGAATAAACACTAGGCTTTATAAAAAAAAAAATAAGTACTAGGATAGATATGTTTGACTAAAAGTTTTTTAAGGCACTGCCCCAGCATGGCTGCAGTCTTGTGACTGAACTGAAATGGGTAAAAAAAAATATATATAAAAGATAAGGACCCTGAAATTTGAAATATAGCAACTGAATACAGTCACTGAGATGAATTGTTAGTAATGATATCAATAAGACACTAGGCTTGAGAAAACCCTTCCTTAGTTAACTTATAAAGTATTGTGTTCTATCTTGACCATTCTATTCTCATATTGCTAAATTGTATTTAAAGAATTTGGTGGAGTTGCACTAAGAACTTTATGCATCTGCTATATTTTCCACATTTTTCAATATCTATTCTGGAGACAGAAACCAAATATTTATGACAAACAAAAGACACTTTTAGTTGACACATATTCCCATTCGTTATATTTATTATTATTATTATTATTATTTTATTTTTGGTTTTTACTTAAAATCCATCTGTATTTTTATCAATACAGAACAGAAAATATTTTCGAACCATTCAGACTATCATCGATAGCTATAGAAAATCTATAGTTGATGTCACTTGTCTTTTTGAATTTTGATGTAGGAATATTGTTTGCAGGAAACCAAAACTTTTAATATTGTGTAATCTATCTATGACCTATGTCAAATCTTAATGTCTAATCTCAACTTTAAACCTAATAATTCTTTAAGCAAAGAACTGTATTTATTATTATTATCATTATTATTATTATTATTATTATATTATTATTATTATTATTATTATTGCTATTATTATCATTTTTTGTTTTTGCATTCTTAAGGATAATAAGATTCGGTAAATCAAGAAACAAAATATTGTTATATTGATAAACAGTTGAAGCCAGAAAATGATGATCTAAACATTTTCGAATTTGTTGCTGTTGCTCACAAACAAACAACTTTTGTAAATTTAAATTTGATCAAATCTGTCCAAATTAAGTAATGAAATAAAATACTTTGTATAATATGTATTATGATTTTTACCAATATGTGCAGGAGTGGCTGTGTGGTAAGTAGCTTGCTAACCAGCCACATGGTTCCGGGTTCAGTCCCACTGCGTGGCACCTTGGGCAAGTGTCTTCTGCTATAGCCTCAGGCCGACCAAAGCCTTGTGAGTGGATTTGGTAGACGGAAACTGAAAGAAGCCTGTCGTATATATGTATATATATATATATATATGTATGTGTGTGTATATGTTTGTGTATCTGTGTTTGTCCCCCTAGCATTTCTTGACAACCGATGCTGGTGTGTTTACGACCCCGTCACTTAACGGTTCGGCAAAAGAGACCGATAGAATAAGTACTGGGCTTACAAAAGAATAAGTCCCGGGGTCGATTTGCTCGACTAAAGGCGGTGCTCCAGCATGGCCACAGTCAAAGACTGAAACAAGTAAAAGAAAAAAGACAAAGACAATATATCTGGAATGAAGAGTCTTTAAAATTCCTTGTTATTGAAATTTCAGCATGAACCAACTATATTTCAGTTTTTCAAATTTAGGCTGTTGAAGATATACTGGATATACTTTTTTTCTTACAAAATGCTTTGACATAAAAACTGAGGATACATATCTGACAATTATTATTACTCAAGTATTATTACTCTCTCTCATAGAGTGAGTGACAGAGAGAGAGAGACTAGGTGAGAGAGAGAGAGAGAGTAACTGGGTGAGAGAGAGAGAGAGTAACTGGGTGAGAGAGAGAGAGACTGGGTGAGAGGGAGAGAGAGAGAGAGAGACTGGGTGAGAGAGAGAGAGAGAGAGAACTGGGTGAGAGAGAGAGAGAGAGTAACTGGGTGAGGAGAGAGAGAGAGACTGGGTGAGAGAGAGAGAGAGAGAGAGAGAGAGAGACTGGGTGAGAGAGAGAGAGTTGATTTGTGTTTGATACACACTATAAAAGTGAAGTCTTCAATCAGAACCCTGTATTCCAGTGCTGCCTCATTAGACAAATTTACAATAGCAGAAACTAAATGCAAGTGGTTATATAAGCATTCGTAGAACCTTTAAATGTACAATATGTAAGCATGACTGAACGTCGAGGATATTGAAATTCAATAATACAATGAGCAAGTTTAATTTCGGTTAACAAAATGAGAGTTATATCTCATATTCATATATATATAACTGGAATCTGGAACCTCACAGTATGGAGTCTGCTTGATGTTCCTTAATCCCAATATTCTCCAAACAATTGAAATTTTCACTTCTCACATTTTCAACAATATTTTGCCATTATGTATATAATGTGCTTACAATATGCATTAGTTGTTTAATAGTCTGTTTTAAGGTGTCTTTTTATCTTTCTTTTACTTGTTGAAGAATTCTTAGTCTAATGAATTGACTACAGACTACAGTACTTATCTTTTTTAAGCTTGATACTTATTCTCTACCTTATGGGGACATAAATACACTGACTCCGGATGTCAAGTGGCTGTGAGGAACAAACAGAGACACAAAGACACACACAATGATCCCAATGATAAACATCACCCTTTTCAAGCCTAGCCAGGCTCATGGGCCTGGTTTCCTGGTTTCTGTGGCATATGTGTTCCCCCATCGCTGGACGGGACAGCAGTTCATCACAGCATTACTCAAGAAACAGGAAGAGAGATAGTGAGAGAAAGTTGTAGTGAAAGAGTACAACAGGGGTCGCCACCACCTCGTGGAGTTTTTAGGTGTTTTCGCTCAATAAACACACACAACACCCGGTCTAGGAATCGAAACCGCGATCCTCCAACTGTGAGTCTGCTGCCCTAAACACTGAGCTATTGCACCTCCACACACACACACACACACACCACACACACACACACACACACACACACATATATATATACACAATGGCTTCTTTTGGCTTCCAGTTATCAAATCCAATGACAAGGCTTTTGGTCACCTTGAGGCTATCGTAGAAATCACTTGCCCAAGGCACCATGCAGAGGAACTGAACCCAGATCCATGTGGTTGAGAAGTAAGCTTCTTACCACAGTCATGCCTGCACTTATCTGTTATAACACTTGATTTTGAAGGTATTTTTTAATAGTAGATTAAAAATGGTAGTTTTACAATAATAAAACCTTCTGGTTAAACTGAAAGTGATGTGTCAGTGAATTGAATTAAAGTTGGTGAGATTAAATGTTGCTTTCAAGACAACTGTATTTAGTGAGCTTAAAAAATTTCTATTTTGAGGAATGTTGTTGAAGGCGTCAGACAAACATCCACAGTAAACAATGTGTTTAAGGAACTTATTGTGTACGAGGCATCTTTATCCTCTGTCGAATCAAGATGACTCTGAGGCAGAGTTAGAATAGGGGTTACAGGAATTATAGTACATAATTCTTGACATCATCTTAACATGAAATATATATACAGTTGTGATAATATTTATAAACAAATGTTGTCTATTTAAGAGGTTGAAAAACAAGACACTTTTAGTTGACAAAAGACACTTTTAGTTGACACATATTCCCATTCGTTATATTTATTATTATTATTTTATTTTTGGTAGGGGAGAAAAGACGAATAAGTGACTCAGAAATATACTGAATAATTTTTATGTATTTAAATAAGAGTTCCATAAGGACTAGAGAACATTGATACTGAAGGAAATAAAGACTAGGGGTCAGAGGGTCAGGAGTCAAAGGTATGCACCCCAATAATGCTATTAATAATTATTAATGTATAAATAATTAATAGATTAGGTTTCAGTTTACTGATCTGTAATTGGCAACTGCCACAAAATCGAAAATTAGGTAGTTTTGCTATTGCTCATATTTAAAGATTTATATTGACTTCTAAATAAAGTTTAGAGAGCTGCCAATTTGCATCATTTTATGCAAAGCTTGAAATACAATACAGTTCAATGCTGCAATAAAATTAGAGATGTTTTAAATTACTTATATACATATATATATATATATGCATATGCATACACACACACTCATATATATATATATTATATATACACACATACATACATACATACATATATATATATATATACACATATACATATATATATATATATATATATATATATATATAACACATATACATACATATATATATATATATATATACACACACATATACATATATATATATATACACACATATACATATACATATATATATATATATATATATATATATATATATATATACTGTGTGTGTGTGTTTGTGTGTAGCTGTAATCTCAAACATAGTTGCCTTAACAGATCAATAATAATCAACACTTTAAAATGTAATATTTCACTTGAAAATCCAACATTAATCACTACTTTTTTTCTGTAAATAATAGAAATAATAGAGTCATGAATCAGAGGAAAACATACATATAATCCTCAGTGAATGAAAACATTAGTTTTTGTACAGAGGTGAAATAAATTGCAGCACAGTAAACGTATAACACTATCAGTCTATGGTGTATGATTTCAAATCCTATTGGGAGAACCAACAGGTAAACCAAACTTTAAAACTAATGATGATGGTAACTTAGTGATTATTGATCTGTCTATGATTCTTTTATGAAAGCTGCTTCTCTGAACAATTGAATTATGTGTTAATTCTTTCCAAATTTTCGAAATGCATCCAGTTTTCTGCTGTTCTTTGAACACACACTCAGAACTAAATTCTTTGTCCCATTCCAGTTTCTTCTTCCCAAAACTGAAACCTTCTCTTCCAACATTTTCAGTTGCAAACATTCACTTTTATCAATTCAGCTCAAATACCAACTAACTGCTTCAACTTCAGGATTGACAGCCACATCCATCAGAGGCAAACAGCCATATTATTCCATTACTTACTGGACTGTCTGCCACCTCCACACTTCTAAGAATGAATAATAAAACTCCAACTTATAGTGATGCTGTCATGCGCAAAGGGGTTAAAAGTTTCAGTTGATATTTCAAGTCTGATGAAATGATTATATTGTCAACAGGGTCAAGGGTAATGAATGTATGTATGTGTGTGTGTGTGTGTGTGTGTGATGGATGGAAGCACTCTGTCGGTTACGACGACGAGGGTTCTGGTTGATCCGAATCAATGGAACAGCCTGCTCATGAAATTAACGTGTAAGTGGCTGAGCACTCCAAAGACATGTGTACCCTTAATGTAGTTCTCGGGGATATTCAGCGTGACACAGAGAGTGAAAAGGCTGGCCCTTTGAAATACAGGTACAACAGAAACAGGAAGTAGGAGTGAGAGAAAGTTGTGGTGAAAGAGTACTGCAGGGATCACCACCATCCGCTGCCGGAGCCTCGTGAGGCTTTAGGTGTTTTCGCTCAATAAACACTCACAATGCTCGGTCTGGGAATCGAAACCGCGATCCTATGACCGCGAGTCCGCTGCCCTAACCACTGGGCCATTGCGCCTCCATGTGTGTGATATCACCTTGTAGATTTGAAACCCAATCTTAATTTGATATCAACTGTTCCAACTGAATCACTCTATATGAAGGAGTGCTGGAAAGTTCCTGGTTTTGGGTAAAAAAAAAAAAAAGATATAGGAGGATTGGTTAATCATGATGTTATTCACCATATTCCCCTTTCAGATTCATATACATATTGCAGTAGTCCTTCAGTTTTTCTAAACCCTGTAAAAGAAACCGGAAGGTTGGGCCTCTAGCCAGGCCTTTCATGATACTCTTAAAGCCAGGAATTTTTCAGCAACCCCTCGTATATGCTGCATTTATAATGAAAAATATTTACAATTTCAGGAAAACATTGCAGCCTTTGCATGTGGATTACATGCAGAAGTTTTCATATCAATGCATGTGCAATAACAGGAAGTAAATCCAAGTGGATGTGCATGCATTGGAGAAACATCTAAATGCACATTATGTAAGCATGGGTGAATAGTAAGGATATTGAAATTCAATAAATCAAGGAGTGTGTTTAATTTTGGTTAGCTGAATAAGATTTAATAGCAGATATATCTCGTATCAATACACAACTTGAATCTTTAGTCCCATATTAACACCTCAATGAATTAATACAACAGATTTCGACACACTGGTCTGGAAACGACAACTTCCACAAAGCTAAAAATAACAGTTTTCTACCACTCATAGCTAAACATGTATTATAAACCCTATTTTTAACAAGAGCTTAAAAGGCAGCCAATTCACATTATTTTCTGCAAAGCTTAGAATGCAACTCAGTTTAATACAAGAAACAATAATTTATTATCAATCTATGAAATATTGCATCTCTTAGCCGTTTTTTTTTCATTCATTGCTTCTATAAAACTAAATTCCTCAATGTGAAACTTCTATTTTTCGTAGTCACTGCACAGTGTAACTACTATTTTACTATTCATATCAAAGTAAAGTAACAAAATTATAATCATTAGTGGATTGCTACATCTGCAGAAATTTTGCAATGAACAAGACTAATTAATATCATCTATTCAAAAGTGAGCAAAAATGCTTCTTGTTGAGCAAATATTTGACTAATCAAGATGATGCAGTTATGTAAAAGGATGAAAAGAATTATGCTTGATGGATGCACACAAAGTTTATCCATCCATTTTAATACCAAGTGGTTTTATTTGGTGTCATAATGCCTATTTTTTTGTTTCTTCTGAAGCAAACAAACAAAACTAGAATGCATTGTTCATAGTACAACTAGGAACCATACTAAGAATTATAATGAAAATTCAAAACAATGCAAAAGAAGACATAATGACTAAAATAGATTTCATTAGATTTATGGCACACCGGATGACTGGTTAAAGTAGTAAGGGCCATGGGTAATTAGATCATGATTCAAACTAGACTGTAGTTTTTTTTATTGAGTTCTTGATCAGTATTTTGTTTCACTGTATGTAACAAGACACCAGATCTGGCTTTTGATAGCATGGTTGATAGTGAGATAGCATTTACCCATAAATCCTTCAATCTAAGAATAAATACATACATAATGCCAATTTATAGATCTGTACAAAACTAATGAAATGTCAAGATCAAAAATAAACTTGAATCTATACTAATTTCTCATACTGGCAAATAAAACTAAAAGCAAATGTAGTAGCCAGAGTAGATTGGAGCAACTGACTTCCAGAACTTCTACTAATGTCATTGACAACCAACAGGCAAAAGGTTATATTGACCTCATTAAAATGAATATTCAAAATGTAAAGGGATATTTATTTATTTTAAAACCTCTAAGATTACTACCGACAAGTTAACTTAATTTAATACACTGGTTTCAAATTTTGGCACAAGGCCAGCAGCAGTTTTAGTGGAGAAGCTAATCAATTATATTGACTCCAGTGATCAACTGTTAATTATTTTATTAAACCTGAATAGGAACTCAGAATGCTGAGCACTTTGTCCAGCATGCTAACAATTCCGCCAGCTTGCCACATTTTAAAAAATCTAATATCATCATCATCATCATCATCGTTTAACGTCCGTTAGATTTGCAGACCTTCTGGCATACATACACACACATATTTATATATAGAAGTATGTGTATGTAAATATATATATATATGTCTAAAAGACTCCGCCGGTTACGACGACGAGGGTCCCAGCTGATACGATCAATGGAACAGCTTGCTCGTGAAATTAACGTGCAAATGGCTGAGCATTCCACAGACACGTGTACCCTTAACGTAGTTCTCGGGGAAAATCAGCGTGACACAGAGAGTGACAAGGCTGACCCTTTGAAATACAAGTACAACTCATTTTTGCCAGCTGAGTGGACTGGAGCAACGTGAAATAAAGTGTCTTGCTCAGGGACACAACGCGTCACTGGGAATCGAACTCACAACCTTACGATCATGAGCCGAATGCCCTAACCACTAAGCCACGCGCCCTCACATATATATGTATATACATTCACACATATCACTTAACCCATTAACGTTCAGGTTGTCAAATGTAATGCTTATTTATTCACATTGTTTTGAATTAATAATGCATTATCTCATAGCTTCGAGATTTTGATGAAATCATTGTTTATTTTTATAAAAATATTGTAGTACATGTGTGAAAAGTTGCAACTGGCCAGTTTGAATATAAAACAGATCAAATATTCGGATCGGATATGGCCTGTTTAACTGCCAAAGAGTTAAAGTGAATCTATTCAAGTAATATAATTTCACCTGTATAAAGAAGGATAGCTATTGTGGATAGGATGTTAGACTGTAAGTTGGAGATCGCTAAATTTAAATCACATCACAGGCACTAAATTATTTTAAATACACAAAACATCTCAGTATTGCAGGTAAGAATAGAGAGAAAGATGAGAAAGGAGACAAAATAAGAGAACAAGATAATGTAATTATTGGAGTACTGAGATCAAATTCTTTCACACCCATTTTTAGCAGAAAGCTAATACAGCTACATCACATTAATGCACGAAACAGAAAAATTGAGAGAAAAAGAATTTCTGTAAGTAAAAATGGATTTAAAGGTGTTGGAATTTTCACTTGTTTCAAGATAAGATTTTGTAATTAGTTTTATCTTCAGGTGAATGGATAAATATGAAAGTAATTTAAATTGAATGAAAATACCAAATGTAAAAAAATATTTTGTATTTTCACATTTTTAACACTAAATAACTAAAATATTGGGTTGTCTGGAAAGTTTGTGCCGATTTTTAAAGGAAAGAAAAAGGTAGATAAATACTTGCCATTACATTTTTAATCAACCAAATATAAATCATTTTGTTGCGCAATGCATCTCCATCTTTCCTTCAACTTGATAATACCCTCTTCCCAGAATTGAGGTGGTTTCATGGCAAAGAATTCATCAAGTTATCTTTTTACATTATCCAAGGAATTGAAATTTTTACCATTAAGACTATTCTGCAGAGACCTGAAATCCGAAGGAGCAATATCTGGTGAATATGGAGGGTGGGGTAACACATCCCAGCCAAGCTGCAGCAATTTTTGTCTGGTTCCCAAAGCATCAAGTGCCGAAAATGAACTTTCTTATCTTTCATTTTAAAGGGTTACAGAATTAACACAGGTTATAGGAACATAAACCTTCTTCCACAAAAAATTAGCTTAAACTGTGCTCTAAATGGAGGTGTAGTCAAATCCTATTTTATGTTCTAAAATAAGTCGAAAGGTAAGCTACTATAAATCGGCACGAACTTTCTGGACAACCCAATATTTCAAGTTTCTTTCTTTTAGTTTTCTGCTGGAGTTAGCAATGGCATCTACTCATAAGACGGAAATGGGCATTAAAATGTTTCCAAATATTTGTATAGTTAGTATGATGTGTTAAGAGTAAAGTCAGCTAACCAATTTCAAAATTCAGAAAGAGATTAATTAAAACTGATGATGATGATGACAACAGAAATTTACAGCTGGATACGCAGATGAATTAATTTTGCCAGCAATTCAGAATTTTAGACAATTTAAATATTATTTGACATAAATTTAGTTATTTTCATGAAAACATCTGTTTTTATATTTTACAGCGGAATAATGTGGCATGTATGATGAAATAAGACATCATGAACATATTCGTTCTGATATTAGTGTCTCTTAATCACTTAACTACAGTGGAAACATTTGAGAAAAATGTACACGCACACACACACGAAACTCTGTGTGTGTCTATCTCCTCTCTCTTATCTTCTCTTACATCTCTCTTGCAGATACACAAAAAACAAACAGTTTTAATATACAATTTCACAAGCAGATGTATAATGAAAATAATTATAAAATTTTTATCATTCTGAGATTCCACAATGTTACACAGAGACAAGTTGTAAATGTACAAATGAAACATAAATATTTTAGATATGTCTGTAATGTAGACCACAATTTTCAGATACAATCTCTCTCTATATAAACGGCAGTTTGTCTGTGCGTGTTTCTGTGTGTCTGTTTGCTTGTACCCTCACCCTGACCATGGCTTTCAACCGATTCTGATGAAACTTGACACACACATAGCCCAATGTCATAATTCAAAACTAACGCAGCAAAAATTTTGAAAAGTTCCCCCAGTTCTGAAAAAAATCGATAAATTCGACATGGGGTCGAGAATCAGAAACACAAACCGCAAACTGTCTAGGGGACGCAACTCCACCTTTTTTCACTCTAAAAAAAAATTTACCATCATTTTTTTCCATTTTTTTGCTATTTTTTGGCTATAACTCTCTAAAAATGCTTTATAGTTATTTCCCTTACAAACCTGAGCAACGCCGGGCGATACTGCTAGTTAACTCTAAAAGCAACTTGCAAGGAACACCATTTTTTTCTCGCTAAGATATTGTAAAGAAACTATTTTAGAATTAAACATTTTTGCAGAGGTAATACAGAAAAAAACTACAGCTGTTATTTTCTATGTTATATACAACATACTCATCATTATTAGAAATTAGTATAGAAATTTGCGGTTCAATATTCTTATACAAACATTTTCATGTTTTGATGATTACAGATAATTATGCTTGTTTCATGTTTTCAGTATCATTGGCTCAGTGGTTAGAGCGTCGAGCTTACGATCGTGAGGTTGTGAGCTCGAATCCCGGACCGGGCTGCGTGTTGTGTTCTTGAGCAAGGCACTTTATTTCATGTTGCTCCAGTTCACTCAGCTGTAGAAATGAGTTGCGACGTCACAGGTGCCAAGCTGTATCGACCTTTGTCTTTCCCTTGGATAACACTGGTGGCGTGGAGAGGGGAGGCTGGTATGCATGGGCGACTGCTGGTCTTCCATAAACAACCTTGCCCCGACTTGTGTCTAGGAGGGTAACTTTCTAGGTGCAATCCCATGGTCATTCATGACCGAAGGGGGTCTTTACCCTCTTTATTTTTTCATAATTATTTAAAAGTAAACATATAATCAACAATTATTATTTCTTTGAAACAAATCAGTCAGTTATAAAGCAAGTTGTTTATTTAAATTATGTATGGAGGAGGGGAATACACATAGTAATTTTATGTCCTCAAGATTGATGAATAATGACATTTGAGTGAAGATTTCATAGTAGGTTTAGTAGCTTAACTCTTTAACATTCAGATTCTTTTGTCAAATGTAATGTTCCTTTAGTCACATTGATTTCAATTAATTATGCATTATCTTGAAGTTATGAGATTTCATTTATTTTTAGAATGACATTGTAGGGTAGGTATAAGAGGTCAGATCTGGCTGGTCTGAACATAAAATAGGTTTGATATTATGGCTGGATATGGCCAGTTTTAAATTCTAATGGGTTAACAGGGAAGTGAATCAGAATAGAGTTCCATTGATAAATAGCCTTGTAGAAGGAGTAAGCAGTGTTTAATTTTTAATTTCATGCATGCACATTGTTTGTTGTTGACTTTGTTGACTACACAGGATAGTAGGGTCAGTTGGACACCGTCTGTGAGAAAAACAGCACCATGATGCAATTTACACTGCCAGAAATTTGGAAGCAACATGCTGTACTGCTTGGCATTCATGCTGGAAGCTCCAGTATGAACATTTCAAAGTGTTCAGTTGTGGATCTGAGGACAGTGCAATCTGAGGACATGTACCAAGAGTGATACAAAGCAAGCATCCAGTCAACATCATGGTGTCTGGAGTGTTCACTAGTGATGGTGACGTTATGCCACCATTCATCTTCCCACATGGCCTTACACTCAACACGGAGGCCTACATCAAATTTGCCTGGAGGACATAGTGCTGCCCTGGGTCAAGAGGGAGGCTGCTGAAATATCCTATATCTGGCAACAGGACTCTGCACCATGCCACACAAGCAGAAGAACCTAGTCATGGCTCTAGACAATTCCTGCGACCACATCACCACTAACATCTGGCCACCTAACTCCCCAAACTGCGACTCCCTTGATTATTATGTGTGGGGCGCAGTTGAGTGAGGGGCCAACAAAACTCCTTGTAACACCAAAGATGAACTGAAGGCAAGGATTATGGCAGCATTCACCAACTTAAATGAGGAGACTATCCAGAAGAGTTGCAGGAGATTCTGAAGTCGTCTGGAGGTGGTGGTTTAAGCCATTGATAAATTTATTGAATAAATTTATTCTTTAGTATTTCAAGATATTTTTATGTAATTTTGGCAAATATATCTGTTAAAATGAGATGTCAGTGTTATTTTCATTTTTGCATAATTTAGACTGCCGTTTATTCACTACACCCTGTATATATAATAATTTAATATAGACAGGTGTGTGCAAGGTTTTACCAGAAGGAAAACTATAATTGTCCCTAGATATGACTAGGATGCTAGAACACACACATTGCTAGAAATAAGAGCTAAAAAGCTCTAATGCTGAAGTTAAAGCACGTAATTGTAGACATATGTACTGACAGCATTAGAGCTTTTTAGCTCTTATTTCTAGCAGTGTATGTCTTCTAACACCTTCGTCATATTTAGTGACAATTACACACACACACACACACACACACACACACACACACACACACATACATACACACATATATTTTCCAATGCATCTTTCGATAAGAATAGTTGTATTGCATCTCAAGTTCATTTCAGAGGTCAGTTGAGAAGATTTCTACAGACGATTGATGACTGTTCTGAAACGATCTCTAAAAGTAGAAGTACCATAAGCTATTCACGGCAACCTTTTGTAAAGAATCCATGAAGTCACCTGAATAACCTTTTTGTATATATATACAATCAAGAAAGAACATTGTTAGCGTTTGAAAATGTCCTATGCTGAAGTGTAACATTTTCTGATAAACGATATGCATCCCAGATGTAATAAACAATAGAAAGAGAGTAAATAAACAAGCGGTATCAAAGAATTAAGTATTGATTATGCTTGAAGTATGAGCCTGCACAATGTTTATAAAACTGTTAAAACTAGGCTGGTATGAACAGATTATCAGCAGTCGTTCATATTTAGTGCTTGAAATAATGAAATTTGAATTTAACTATTAACAACCACAAAGCAATATAGAGGTTCACATTTGGATTTAATGAAAAGATACAGAATTTCTTTGACATATTGCTTTCTTTTTGCGAATTATTATAGTTATAGATGAATAGATGGAAAAAGAGAAGCATCTATAAAATTTAATCTAACATAAGCGCAGCAGTGGCTGTGTGGTAAGAAGCTTGCTTCCCAACCACATGGTTCCAGGTTCAGTCTCACCTTGGGCAAATGTATTCTACAATAGTCTTGTAAGTGGATTTAGTAGATAGAAACTGAAGAATCCCGTCATGTACATACATAAATACACACACACACACACACACACACACACACACACATATATATATATATATATATATATACACATATATACATACATATCTATCTATCTATATATATATATATGTATATATTTATGTGGTGTGCATCTTTGTATCTGTGTTTGTCCCCATAACTTAGCAGTTTGACACAAGGGACCAGTAGAATAAATACCAGGCTTTAAAAAATTAGGACTGGATTTGATTCATTTATCTAAAAAAAAATTCTGCAAGGTGGTGCGTAAGCATGGCTGCAGTCTAATAAGTGAAACAAGTAAAAGATAGATATACATGCATGGAACAGTAAATGTAAAGTGGTTAATGATGATGAATATTGCTATAATGTTGCAACAAATGGTTCGTGCTAAGTCAAGCAGAGTACTGTACAGTATAAAACATGTATCAGTAGGTAGCAATAATCTTATTACTTCTACGTTCAACAGAAAATTGAATTTCTCTGACATTTAATATGTTTTGTTTATATTCTTCAGTTTGGATGAAGGTTGGGTGTATTTGTTGTATGTCCCACAGACAACATGCTCAAAATTTTACTTATATACTTTCTTGATAGGTCACTTCTGAATACAGAATATCAAGGTTTCATTAGCTGAGGTCTATTATTGTTTAACATTTGCACCAATCTACTCTGAACTTTAACTCAAAGTAACATCAGTGCCTTCATCACTACTTTGCATCAGTCTAAAATAATTTAACATATAAACTTGTACAAACATATTCTTTATTTCCATACACATACACACATATATATCTCACAGTATTGACCAGACCATCAGATCCCATCATACACTGCTGGTCACATTGCGCTTCCAGTTCTGCCTTGATTGTGCCATTCTTTTCCAGCTTAATCTAAATTGCTTGACTAAAACTAAATTGACTTTCTATCGTTACATAGAAATTTTTTTAAAAATCTGCCGGTCAAAGTGAAAAGATACAATGATTCAACAACAAAACTAACAATAAAAAAATGGATTATCATCATCGTTTAACGTCTGTTTTCCATTCTAGCCTGGGTTGGACGGTTTGACCAGGGTCTGGGAAGCCAGGAGGCTGCACCAGGCTCCAGTCTGATCTGGCAGTGTTTCTACAGCTGGATGCTCTTCCTAATGCCAACCACTCTGTGAATGTAATGGGTGTTTTTTTTTAAGTGCCACTGGCACAGGTACCAGAGGAGACTGGCAAACAGCTAGTAAAAATTTTACTTCAAGGCTTTTACTATTTTTTCAAACTTATAATTCATTCTTGAGATAAGGAGTGAATTTGTAGGACAAATGAATGATTCAGTTACGCATTTTACTATTCAGGAAACTTGTTTTTCTCAAATATTTCTTCCTTGTATACACTCTATAGAATCAAACTAAACGACTCTCTTCTGTAGACTTGAAATGAACATTGTGAAGAATGCTACACATAACCCATCAATTATACATTTGTTTGGAATCACTGTTCCAACACTATATTCTTCGAAGTTAATGATACCTTGGGAAGGTTTGCTTTTTCTATACAAATAAAGTATGACATTTGACAGAGTAATATGAATGATAAAGTATTAAAGCAAATGTAAAAAAAAAAAAATCAAGATTTTCAGTCATTTATTCTGTTGAAAAATCCAAACAGGTACCAATAATAGTTGATTATTACTTGACTGGTATTTTAGTTTATCAAACACAGAAAGATGAATGACAAAGTCGGTATTGGCATATTTGAACTCAGAACATAAAGGGCCAAAACTAAATACCATGAAGCAAATTTGTCTGAAAATTCCAATTCATCATACAGATGAATAACTAAAGGGGAAAAAAGTGGTAGTTTGAATTAAAATCTATAATTCATAAGATATTGACTTGCAAATTTTCTTTAATAATCTGAAATAAGCGTAACAATAAGAAAATAAATATAGGCTATGAAATATTACTAGAAATTATTAAAACTTTAAAAACTTTTAAACTTATATAGATATTTTATATGAAACAAATATAGTTTTAAATACTGCAACTTAACAAACTTCAAATATCTAGCAAATTTCATTCAGAAATTACTTCCATTTGTGACTGGAGTCAGGTGGTAACAGAAAAAGTTGCTAGATAAATAAATGCATTATAATATTTAGTTTAATCTCTCTATGATTTTACTCTGTCATATATTTTGGTTGATTCTATTCCCTACACATTTCTGCAAATGTTTTTACCTGCAACAATCTAAAAAGAAAAAGATCTTTTGTTAGTAAACAACAGTATATTTTTCAGTTCACGCAGCTGTAGAAATGAGTTTCGACATTACTGGTGCCAAGCTGTATCGGCCTTTGCCTTTCCCTTGGATAACATCGGTGGCATGGAGAGGGAAGGCTGGTATGCATGACTGACTCCTAGTCTTCCATAAACAAATTTTCCCAAACTTATGCTTGGAGGGAAACTTTCTATGTGCAATCCCATGGTCATTCATGCTCAAAGGGGGTCTTTACTCTGTATGAGTTTCATCGGACCTATGGAGCTCAGATTTTAAAGGCACCGTTTTAAATGTGATCTTTCAAATTCTTACCATCTCTTGTAGAGCTAATCACCACAAGTAATATTCTATTCTAATAATTTGGTGAGAAACATTATATTTCAATGAATATAATCAATAAAGATTTCTTGTCTACAAGTATAATCATAATTTAAAATCTTGTATGTTCTGCTTCAGAAGGCTTGTTATACTCTTGTCAACGTTACAGTTCCTGATTTCAGTTATTCAAGAACATTAATTGTATCAACTTCACTGGTCTTGGAGAACCAGTAAAGGTCATGGGTGCATTCTTTCTTCCAAACTAAAACTATTTGCAAAATGATTTTTTTTTTTAAAGAAATGTGTAATACTTGGTTTAATTAAGAATTTTATAAACTTTTATTTCTCAGTTATACTGTTATTGTGTCTGTGTATTTATTCTTTCTCTGGAATAATGTAAGGCATTGAAATTAAGCTTAATTTATAAAAGAAAAAAAAAGCAATCACTGGATTTCAAATGTAAATATTTAAAGTTGTTATTTCTATGGAAACGCATTAGAAACCACAATTTATATGACACTCTAAGAGTTAAGCATTTCATAAATGATAGCAAGTAGAATTCTTAGAAAAGTCACATGTTTCCATCTCATTACTCCACAAATCTGAAGTAACATATTTGTATGCTGGGGGAGGGATTATTTGTGACATACAGCATGCCTCTCTTTCTTATTTCATTATAAGAATATAATTGAATTTTATAAAAATAATACAAAAGCATCACTTCTCAATATTAAAGATAATGCTGGACTTTACTGACAAAAATGATGCAGCATTGTGGAGTGCTGCACAAAAGATCTAGCCAACCTACACCATCAATGCTAAACGGCATACCCGAAAGTTGTTACCAGCAAGAATTGGAAAACTTGTTGCATTTTTTCCTATTAATCAGTTGTTATAATGGGTTCCATTCAAGTAAATGTCACAATCACTAACTCAGCAGTTTTCCAGCTCGAAGAGCTAGTTTATAATTCATATATTAAGTGAAATAGAAATAATAAATGCATTAATATATTCTACAAAATATAAGTAGCTCTTTCATCAAGAATTATATGAAATAAATACTTGCATTTTAATATAGTTATTGAATTTCATTTGAAGTTATTTTTTTTCAAAAGATTAAAGACCATTAGATGTCTTTTAAATACCTTTTACTGAATAGAAGCAATGAATTATTAAAATTTTGAACATTTATAAATTCTAACATTGCAAAGTACTAATGTGTAGTCAAAGTAGAAAAGAAACGAATAAAAAAAAATTGCTGAATACTTCTGAATAATTTATATTTACAAAAAAATTATCAGACTTTATTGTATTTCTACAATGAAATATGCCACTTTTTTTTATCCTGGGTCAAAGACACACAATATTTCTAATAACATTTTGTTTCTGAAAATTAACTGATCAAGTGCAGCTGACAACAAACCTCATATCAAATCATTTTCAATAAAGTAAAGCAAAATTCTATAAGAATATCCATAAATGCCTGTTCCAGACTTAATATTGCTTTCTAGATTATTTGTCAATCTGTTTACCTTTCTATTGTCCCAGCAGACATGTTACAAGTTAAAATTACCAATAACACAATTCTTGCTAGCAGCATTGTGAATAATGGAAAATATCTACATTAAGCATAACAGGCATGGCCATCTGGTTGAGGAATTTGCATTGCATCCATGAGGTTCTGAGTTTAATTGCACTGCACTCCACCATGAGAGAGTATCTTCTGCTGTTGCTTTGAGATGACCAATATGCTGTAAGTAACTCACATGAAATCTAATGAACACTAACTAGAATGAAACTGCAACAATTTGGTTGTTATAATGTTCCTTTCAGAGCCTGTAACCATCAATCTGTTCCAGGAAAGACTAGTAACACTTTCCTTCAAAAACTTATTTTGTATTTGATTCTAGGCTCTCTATCAATAGAATAATGCAATAATTTTAGCATGTTTCCAAGAAATAAAATCACTGTACTTTTTGTATGAAAGTTTTTAATATCACATTTCTGACTGGATAAAGAAGACATTTTTGATACAAGAATACAAGTGTACCAATAGTATACAAATGTTTGAATCGTTATAGAAATGGGCAATAACACTAAAAACATGGACACAATTTTACATAAACCAATAAAGTTTACTCAACTTTCTAAAATATTCTGCTTATGTGTTTTATCTAAAATTCTTTGTAAATGAATGAAATGCCTCCTAGTTTTATTGGGTTAAAAAGTGGTTTTGTAGTTAGATATCTTGGTAAGGTTAGACAGTCTTCAATGATATAGTATTACTGTGTATATTTCTGATTGATTTGTAGTGTAATGTTTCTTGCCAGAAGGTACAGCATAACAACAATTTACAATACTATTATGTTACCTAAATGACAGGCACTAATATATATCTTAGATGACAAACACAAATGTGTGTTGTATTTCAATACTTAAGTCATAGTGCGATCGACTGCCTATATATATATATATATATGAATAAGTCCAGGCATTAACTATTCAGCCACCAGGTAGCTATATTTACAGGATATATTCAGATACTTAAACTTCATAGGAAAGGAATCTGAAATCATGGCTATTTTAACATAACAGATAATAAAAGCACAGAGTTTATTCTCCGCATTCTTATCAAATGAAGAATCTGCATTTGTATGAAAGCTACAAAAACCCATCAATTAAGCAGTTTTTCCTTGTCATCGGAGATGGTGACTGAGGAGAAGAATGAATTGTAACTGAAGTGAATATTTTCCATTTTCTAGCACAAATCATGTGCTTCATATTATATTTAGCTTCTCCGTTCTTCTTGATACAAATACTATTTGTAATCTTGAATTCTCATTCACTGTTACTAAGATACCCTATACCATCTTTGTATTTTCAAACTGTTCTGCTAAAGTTAGTCCATTTTCAGACTTCCTATTATAGCTCAATATGCTTCAATGATACATTGTGTTCACTGATAAAAATCTATTGTATAGTGTTTCAGCCAAATAGGACCAGACAGCCTCCCAAATTGCCTTTAAGCATTATTCATACCCCTAACAACAATATTTCTTTTCTCTTTCTCTACTCAAGTTACCATCTATTAACTGGATACTAAGTGCTGATGTAGTCATATAGAAATTATTTTTATTTTCATAGAGAGAAAAATCAATGTTTTCTGCCTTCAAGCAGCAATATCAGTCAATAGATAAATAAACTTGTCATAGACATTGCATGTCATAGTGGAATTTAAAATGATTCCTAAGAGTATATGCTCATATGTAAGTTGGTACTTTTGATCTCTTTTCAGATAGGTAACATTTGATGTCAAAACGAGCACATTCATCAATTTCTGTAAAATCTAATGGTGCAATTACAAACAAGGGAGAGAACCATTCTATAACAATATCCCCTAAACCACCCAAGGTATATTTATTATCCAACATTTTAGAATAATAATAATTACTATGATTGTGTAAATTTGGCTAAGTTACATCCTTACCGAATATTATAAAATGTTAACAAAATAATATTAAAAGCAGAAAGACAAAGTATGAATGTGAATATCTAAAAATTACTAAGAAGAATAGAATAACTGACAAAACTCCATTTACATCATTTCATAAGGCAATTCATGAACTTGAATATATTTTCATAAATACATTTATTTTGTTCATTGAAAGGAACTGTAATTTTTTTACTGTACATTTCTTTTGATCGGCTGGACAATTATCTTCTGAAGATTTATATTGAAATAGGCATTAAAGGTTAGATCACTACCCAAAGATTGATATGAACAAACAACTGTATATTTTCTTTGAGATATGAGAAACTCACACAGGTTGCCATAAAACCAAAAACTGGTCATCCTACATTCCTTATCCATCCCTTCCTACATCCACCCCTCAAAACCTACCCAATCTTTACAATTGTAGCCAATCTTTCTTCCTCTTGTCATTTCCCCACACTTTTGCAAAACCATACGCTTGGGTCCTTTGTCACTACTCACTTCTAATCATCTTATAACTTGAAGGGCCACTTGGACATCTCATCCCCACTATTTATCACTTTGCAGCTCCTTCTGATCATTCTTACCCCCTCTTCTAAATTTCAGTATCCATGTAGGTACTATATAACAAAAACATGCTCTGCTTTTCCACCTCATTTCCCAGCATAAATTCAACCTTTTCTCATGTTTCATAACTATGCAATGTGCATGGTAACCTCACTAGTGCCTGTAACAAGATAAAAAAAAACATGTACATACAGTAAAGTGGTTGTCATTGAGAAGGGCATCCAAATATAAAAGATGTACTAAAGCAGATGCTGAAGTACAATGCAGTCCTTAGACCGATGGATTCTTGACAAACTGTCCAAACCATGCCAGCATGGAATGTGGACAGTAAATGATGACGATGATGATAATGATGTATATATATATATATATATATACATACACAAACACACATCTTCAGAAATGCACAGTATGACATTATAACAGAACAAAAACTGCATATGGAATCATCAAACTGTGACCAGAAATTCCTGAACCATAGCTAGCAAGACAGGATGCAACTTTAGGAAAAATTTAAGCAACAAGCCAAGAAACATCTATGAAGAATACCGGTTATTGATTCTAGATAAAGAGGATTATGAAATGACCAAAGTAAAATTAGATAAATTGGATGTCAGAAATAGAAAAATTACTGAACTGAGGCCAGGTGAATATAAAAACTTCAAAAAAACCTTAACAATATATATATATATAAACAAAATAAACAACCTGCTAAAACATAATAAAAATGAGTTACCAAATAAAAAGATAACAACAAAAGATTTCAAAATACACTGGAAAAAATCAATGAGAATAGCCAGAGACAATTCTGTAATAAAAGAGATATAAGAAAAAATGCAACATTGAAAATGTGCAAATGAAAGTGGTGGTCTTTACGAAATGAGTTTACTCCAGAGAATGAGGAAAAGAGAATGAATGCTAATAGGAAAACAGTACTTGCCAAAAGATTGCTGTGGCATGAAACTTGAATCATGAGAAAAATTTGATACAGATGGCATGACTATTTGACATTAGTTGATTATTCTTCAATGGGAGAAGCATTGGTTGGGTGGCTAAATTTTTGGCTTCCCAGCCATGTATATGTGGGTTTTGCCACAAGTTGACCCAAGCCTTGTGAGCAGAAACTAAAGGAAGCCTGCATATATATATGTGTGTGCACGTGTGTGTGTATATACACACACATACATACATACACACATACATACATACATACATACATACATACATGCACAAACACACACATCCTTTTAAACGTTGACTGTCCTTACTTCTCTTAGAAAGTTTTGTGAACTTAGTTATGTTATTTGAAGAATTTCATCTATTCTTTATTCTTATATTTTAAAAATTTATTTCAGCTGATGGGCTGATGCTCTTTTGTGACACTTCTTTGAAGTGTTTAGGTGATTTAATTGACTTCATATTTAATAAAGTTCAGTACTAATTCTACAAGTCTCTTTTTCTTGAATCAAGTTTAGAGGACGTAAACACACCAACACCAGTTGTGAAGCAGTGGGAGACAAATACTTGTATGTACATATGTATACACACTCACTCATACACACACACATATAAACTCTGGTAAGGTTCTGACCAACCAAATTCACTCTCAAGGCATTGGTCAGTCTGAGGCTATTGAAGAAGATAATTATCTAAGGAGCAGCAGAGTAGGATTGAGTTTGAAACCATGTGGATGTGAAGCAAATGTCTTAACGACACAATTATGTCTGCACTTATAATAGAGAATTAAAAAAAATTATTTACTGTTTCTTTTCACAGCTTTTGTGATATCTTATCAAGATGTCTGGAAGTTGAATAATTTAGGTATCGTGTTATCTTCTAAGTTTTAGATTCACCTTGATTATCTTTTAACAGATGTCAACTGACAAAGCAATTCAACAACGATTACAAGTGAACAAGTGATCACCTCATAATGATATATTTGTTATGAATTTAAGAATTTCCTTAGTTAAAATCAGACACACAATGTATATAAAATATAGTTAATATGAAAGTAAACTTCAAAAACTACATAAAAAGAATGATTTTTTGCCATTAAAGGGACAACATTTTGTAAATGAAAGAAAATCTGACTGTTTATGAGCAGCTTTCCTGTTAGCTCCCGGACTTCTGTCACTGAGGAGTTCAAAACAGGGTGAAACACATGATCTGACAGTTCCTGCAGCTGTAGCAGACGATTCTTATATGTCAGTGATATAAATATGAGTGCTTATATGCACCATGAGTCCCTAAAAGAGGTTCTTTCCTGTTAGCATGTTTTCTAAAACCTCTTATATATCATTAATATTAGATTTAAATTTGTGTGGAGAAAAAGCACCAACTGATCGTGGCACGTAAAAAGCACCCACGACACTCATGGAGTGATTGGCTTTAGGAAGGGCATCCAGCTGTAGAAACACTGCCAGATCAGACTGGAACCTGGTGCAGCCTCCTGGTTTCCCAGACTGCAGTCAAACCGGCCAACCTGTGCTAGCACGGAAAACGGACGTTAAACGATGATGATGATGAACTTGTTTTTAAATCATGTTCTTAACTTGGAAAACAATCCTTCTGCATCTTCCAACCTACCTCCTCCATTAAAATTTCAGAATATTCACACATAAATGATCTGAGCAATTGGATGCAAAGTACCGATGAATAAACAAAACACACTGGAAGCATTTGAACTAAGAAATTTACACCATATTTAGAAACACTCCTATCTTCCAAATTACTAACTTTGGCAATACAAATAAACATATTTAATAACGTAATGAAATTAAAACCTGACAATGTAACAGAAATAACTTTTTGCTATGATAACCAGAAAACCTTAAACACACTTAATTCTACACACTAAAAATATAATTGATTTTAAAATAAATCAAGAAATTAAATAGCAAATGTATGACAATCCTACATTTTCAATCTAAATTTTAAAACCAAAGAGCAAGCTTTTATGATTACATTACACTCTGTACTGTTTTTAAAACTAACACCACATATTTAAAGTGTTAAATTGCATGTTGAAATGCATGCTCACAATAAAAACAGTGTAGCCTCACAGTATACTAATCAAACAATTTCATCAATCAACTTGACACCATTCAAGTGTGATCATTACCAGCGTCATCTTACTGGCACTGAAGCCCCGTTCTAGTAGGGTGTTAAGAGCACCATCTGAGCATGATTGTTGCCAGAGCGGCTATTTGGCCTCCGTGCTGGTGGCACATAAAAGGTACCATTCAAGTGTGATCGTTACCAGCATCACCTTACTGGCACCTGTGCCGGTGGCATGTGTAAAAGATTCGAGCGAGGTCATTGCCAGTACCGCCTGACTGGCCCCGTGCCATTGGCATGTAAAAAGTACCCACTACACTCTCGGAGTGGTTGGCATTAGGAAGGGCATCCAGCTGTAGAAACTCTGCAGGTTTAAGATTGAAGCCTGGTGCAGCCATCTGGTTCTGGTTCGCCAGCCCTCAGTCAAATTGTCCAACCTATGCTAGCATGGAAAGCGGATGTTAAATGATGATGATAATGAACTAGTTCTGAGTCATATGAGGTGGTGCTGAAAAGTTCCTGGCTTTTGGTAAAAGAAAATACAGGAGGATCAGTTAATTACGATTCTATTCAATATATTCCTCTCTCAGATTCATGCACTTATTGCAGTGGTCCTTCAGATTTTCTAAGCTCTATAAAAGAAATTGAAAGGTTGGGCCTCCAACAAGACCTTTCACAATACCAGTAAAGCAAAGAACTTTTCAGCAACCCCTCATAGAATCAGAATCACTCAACAATATTCAATAAGAAAACATTTCTGAAACCAATTAGCAACATCAAAATGTCAAGCATTCTACTATAACATCATCAAACTACAGAGATTAGACTCATAAAACATTACAATATGTCTTCCATCACTAATATGATGTAGCTGCCTGATTTTCAAGAAGAAGAAAAGATGTAAAATCTTACAATATCCAGCTTCATATCTAAAAAAAGTCTACATTAAAAAAGAAAATCACTTTACTAAAAAGCATTTAATGACTTCAAATCCCACAACTGGATAAGATCTCTGTTCTTTTCCTGACATAGACATCTCAAAAACAGATGATTGATGATTGTAAACCAACTCCTCTCTTACCACTATCAATCTTTTTCCTTCTTTGGAAGTGAATGGTAATTGTTTGTGTCTAGTTAGAATCACAGAAAAACGGCTCTGTGTTACATATGTTCTTTCTTATACTTGGTATTGCTGGTGAATGTAAAAGTGTTCTTAGAGCTAATAAAGATTTTGCTGCTGTCTGGTGGGAGAATGTTTTTGGAAAAAGTTGTAGGATTATGGCCTCACATCCCCCTGATCAACTATAATGAAATTATAACACACCAGAATATGTACTAATGGAACTCTCCTCCATTCCTCACAGAATCTGCACACATGTAATCCAGAATTTGGTTATGTCTTCCACATTCCTCCTTCACTCTATTAACAATTTATTTGCTGTCAGTTCAGGCTAAAACATTCCTATGCTGAAAACACCTGTACTCATTCCTCAGTCACATTGGTCAAATTCAATCTCCTAAGCATGGATATCCGTTTCCTTTTTCTTTTGGTGTATGATCAGCATTTCTGCCTCACCCACTAACATCCATCTCCACTCTCTTCAACTCAGAAACCACATATATATACTTACTTCCTTCATCCATTATTACTGTGAACCTTGATAACAAATGGACTTTTATTTATTATTTCTCTTCTTCATCTCAATGCCGAGAATGTAATATTTTTTCCCTCTTCCTAACATGAAAATATATTGATGTTACATTACATTCAATTTAATTAATTTTCTTTCCCATTGGATTACTTGTTTTCAATGTAAATGCACAATAGATCCTTGTATTTTATAATTTACCATTTTCCATGTTCTGTAATGCAGAGGTCTTTACAAAAAATCTAAGGTTAGATAAATAGCTTATAAAGTCCATGTAGAATACAGTTTTCCAATGTACAGAAGCCTAGTCAGCAAGGTAAAAGTGAATGTTAGCTATGAGTTTAATGACAAATTTAGCATCTAGGTTTAATTGGAGTCTATCCTCGACCCATTCATGTTTATTTTAGACCTACAAGCCATAATAGAAGAGGTTATGAACAGCTATCAGTAGGAATAAGTACATGGTGATGAACTGGGTCTTATAGCTGAGTCCTTAGAAGATTTAGAAAGCATATTCTAAACCTGAAAGCAAAACCTAGAAACAAAAGGCTTTAAATTAAAATGAGCAAAGAATTAAGTTTTAGTAAGTCAGAAAAAAAGACCATGTTAACATTAAGGAAATGTCCATGCTTAATACGTAGGAAAGAAGTAGGCAAAGATTCTGTATAGTGTGCTCTGTGTAAACTATAGGCATAGGAGTGGTTGTGTGGTAAGTAACTTGCTTATGAACCACATGGTTCCGGGTTCAGTCCCACTGCGTGGCACCTTGGGCAAGTGTCTTCTACTATAGCCTCGGGCCGACCAAAGCCTTGTGAGTGTATTTGGTAGATGGAAACTGAAAGAAGCCCGTCATATATATGTATATATATAACTGTATGTGTGTGTTTATGTGTTTGTGTTTGTCCCCCCCAACATTGCTTGACAACCGATGCTGGTGTGTTTACGTCCCTGTAACTTAGTGATTCGGCAAAAGAGACTGATAGAATAAAATACTAGGCTTACAAAGAATAAGTCCTGGGGTCGATTTGCTCAACTAAAGGCGATGCTCCAGCATGGCCAAAGTCAAATGACTGAAACAAGTAAAAGAGTAAAAGAGAGTATAGACACACAAATAGTATAGAGGAATCACAGGAAGACTAATAAATAAGGTAGAATTTGTATGTAGCAAATATGCAGCAGTAGTTCATAGAAAGGTTACACATGAAGGACAAGGCTCATAAGAAGAAGTAAATTGTTTGTGTCACCTCGGTAACCTTATTAGTTGTGGTGGTGTATGTACAAAAAGCACAGAAGTGAAAGTAAGAACTGGGGTTGGAGAAAGTTCAAAGGGTTATTACTTCTGCTGGTAACAAAGAGATTCTCACCCAGAGTGAAGGATAGATTGTCTAATGCTTGTGTACAGAGAGTGATACTGCATGGTAGTGAGACACGAACCTGAAGGACTGGCTGAATGATGCAGTCTCATGTGGAACCTGTCTTATACGAAGTTAAGAATTAATATGCATGAATGACAGCATGCAAATGGGTTGAGAGGAAAACTGGATACAAGAGGAATCAGGTGTAATGTGCAAGAGAAATGATTGCACTGATACATGTACAATATACATAGACTCTTTTACTCTTTTACTTGTTTCAGTCATGTGACTGTGGCCATGCTGGAGCACCACCTTTTAGTCGAGCAAATCAACCCCAGGACTTAATCTTTGTAAGCCTAGTACTTATTCTATCGGTCTCTTTTGTCGAACTGCTAAGTTATGGGGATGTAAACGCACCAACATCGGTTATCAAGCGATGTTGGGGGGACAAACAAAGACACACAAACATATACACAGACACAAACACACACACACACACACACATACATATATATACACATATATACGACGGGGTTCTTTCAGTTTCAAATCCACTCACAAGGCTTTGGTCGGCCCGAGGCTATAGTAGAAGTCACTTACCCAAGGTGCCACATAGTAGGACTAAACCCAGAACCATGTGGTTGGTAAGCAAGCTACTTACCACACAACCACTCCTACGCCTATATATATATATATATATATATATATGGAGGATGAGAGCTGTGTAAAGAAGTGCTTAGCCCTTAAGGAAAAAAACCGATTTGAACAACAGTTGTAGAACACATGCCAGCATGGTATGTAAGTATGTATGTATGCATTTATGTATGTGTGCATGTTTGTGTGTGTGTGTGTGTGACAGAGTTACTTTGATGAAATGGATAATAATGATCATCATAGTTGTCATAATTATTATATTAATGATGACAGCAGAAAAATACATTTGAAGAGTAAGTGTAGCTAGATTACAATTTACTTGCATAAGCAGAGTATTAATGCAAAGCTAATCCCTTTCTGAATTATATGCATATCTCCACTTTCTGGAGTTCTGTAGCAAATGAGATAAATTTTTATCACAGGTACCTTTCCCCATCACATAACTAAACTCGGTATTGTAAAGCAATGAAATATTTCTTAAGTACAATGTGGACACAACCATAAAAAGCTGAGTCTCTTTGTCTACAGACACACTGCAGTAACAGGATATGTACTGGTCACTCCTTGTTATGTTATTTAGTACATTATTGACTTAGCCAAGAACTGCACTTTCTATTAAATATTAAGAAATGGTAATATTTTAAACTTAGGTTTAGATCCAGTGAAAAGAATGATTTATTTTTTTAGTTTCTTTTTGAAGTCTGGGATCAATCAATAAGTCCTCATAAATATTGATAGTGCATTCAATAATTTGTGGTGGAAACTGTTCTTCTCTGGTACTGGGTAAAGATGAAAAAAGTTTATGATTGTAAGATGGTATTAAGGAAGATAGAAGTGAAGTATTGACAGGGTAAAATCCAGAAACTGAGGCAACAGGGGATGGTGTGCATCAGCAGCTATTTGTTCATAGGAGAATTCATAAAGTGTTGTGTGGACGCCCCACCCAGAGGATGAAGTGGGCTAGCCCAATACGTAGATATAGTGAGAAAAGTCTAGACGTTGAGTAGACTAGAACAAAGTAGCAGTTGTAGTAGACTAGAAGTAGGAGTCGAGTAGTGAGTCGAGGTCATCTGAATGTGCAACATAACATAGAGTTTGTCAAGTTCAAAACTTATGAAAAAATATACTAATTTGTGCTCTTTGTTTGATAGGAGTCAGAAGTCTGGCATAAGTGGTGAAGGTAGAAAGAACTCTTATCTCAAGGATCTTCAAGTAAAGGGAAAAAAAAAAGGACAAAACAGTAAGCAGATAGAGCAGGAGACAAAGGGGAAATCTCATTGTGCCTAGAAAGCTATTTAAGTAAAATGAATTTAATGAAATTTCTTAAAGTATTGAGAAAGAGACATAAAGAAAATAGCTGAAGAGAAGTGGAGTCAGAGCTCAGAAGAAGTTCCAAAATATTCATAATTTAGAATGGCTGAATTTTACGTGTTTGCTTAACACTACTAGTCTGAGGCAAACATGCAAAATGCCTTCATTCACAGGCAGACATACCTATATGCAGCTGCACATGCAAAAACAAGGACATGGATGTATACTCGCTCATACATACCCACGTACACACCTGTATGCCCATTAGAATAGGGAGATAAAAAATTCTTAACTTATTTCTTTGCTACCCACAGGGGGCTAAACACAGAGAGGACAAACAAGGACAGACAAACAGATTTAGCCGATTATATCGACCCCAGTGCATAACTGGCACTTATTTAATCGACCCTGAAAGGATGAAAGGTAAAATCAACCTCGGCAGTATTTGAACTCAGAACGAAGCAGCAGATGAAATATGGCTAAGCATTTTGCCCAGCATGCTAACGTTTCTGCCAGCTTGCCAAAATTCTTAACTGAAAGAAGAGAATGATTGAGGACACTAGAGATAAGTCTGTGAAGGAGAAGAATCATAGGAAATTGAGGAATATTAATATACACTGTGGAGAAGAGTTTCAAACTGAAGATAAAATGCTCTTCCTTATATTTCTTAAGAGTCATCAGAGCCATAACATTGGAATAAATTTATAGTTGTTTTGCTTAGTTATAACCGTTTAGCTATAATTTTAGTTATAACTGATTTTAGTATCCAGTTTAAATTGAATAAAATATTCCAGTTATCAAAGCTTACATGGCTATAATTCTTTTAAAAATACATTCTTTAATCCTAAATATATTTGTTGCAATTTTCTGTATTCATTAGAAGAATTTTATCTCTCTTAAATATATTCACGTTATTTTTTTCTCATTTGTTTCAGTTTACAAATCGTCTGTTTTTTTAGATATCAAGGGGAAATATTTCTTCTTTAGCCCATTTTTGTAAAAAAAAATCTTCAGAAGTAAACATTCATAAAATATTATCTATTATGAGTCAAGAAATATCCTTGTGACAAATCTTAATGGAAGATTTTGAAGCTATTAATAGAAATTTTTAAAGGAAAAGATTTATATTGCTAAAATGAAAATCAAAGATATTAAGACTATTTATTTTGAAAAGATAAATATTTTCAAGATTCATATTTCACTTTTTTTTTATCTTTCATAAATTTTCTTATATATTTGATTTCCTATCAATTTAAACAAAAAATATAGGCCTTCATCTTTAATGTAAACACAATATAATGATGATGAATTAAGCTATTTTCATTCCTAATGTAATTGAATATTTTAATCCTTATAAGACTTATGTCTATAGTCTTCAATTATCCTTCACATTTACATTATTTGCATTTTATTATTGGAAAAAGGATACATATATGAAAGTACAAGTACACTTGCACATAAACACATAAAGCTGCATATCCAAAGGTAATTACTTATGGAAACTAGTTAAAACTGACAGTACAAGAAATTAAAAATTATCTGTTCTGGTTAGCAAGGTTTTTATCTCAAAAATGGATAAATTAAACAAAAAATCAAATGGAAATAAGTAACTGAAATGACATGAGTTTAGTTAACCTCAGTTTCTCAGATAATATGTAGAAGCATAGATTTCTGTAAGTATTGTATGCATTATTTATACAAAATTGGTTGAGGGATCTTTGGACATAATCTAAGAAGCAAAACTCTAAAAGCAAATCGGCCATGATATGGATATTGTGGCTCACTGGTTATTTAGTAGATAGCCAAAGTGTTATAGATAGGTTTAGTACAACAGATGGCTTTGGTGAAAACATAGAAACTAAAGTAAGAACAGGGAGAAAGAAGTTTAGAGAACTGTTATGTTTATTAATGATAAATATTTTCTTTGTGGAAAGAGTTAGTTGTGTGTAAGACGTAAAATGAATGATAATGTTCAATAGTAACATATGGTAGATGTGAGCCAAAGATTTGTATCAGTAGTTGAAGAATAAGCTGAGTAATACAGTTCTATATTTAAGAGATGAGGAATTATGTACATTATTTACATTCTTTGCATTATTTACATTCATAACATAATATACATACAAATGCAAAACAGTACTAGCTGTAATATTTTGTCTCAGAGAAACACCCCTAACTGTTTAAAAATATACTTGTATAAAAACATACAGAGCTCATACACAATAACAGTAGTAGATCATCATATATAATGTTTCAATATAATTTGGTCTCTTCAGTGATAAACACTCACAGACATTCTGAGTTATGCCAAAATATTCATTCTCACATAGAAATTGGTAAAGAAAGCTTTCACTGATTTTTATAAATGCTTGGGCAGGATAAAATTAAATCAATATGTTTTTATATACATTATATTCAACCCATGCTAGCATGAAAGGAAGACGTTAAATGATGAGGATGGTGATGATGATGGTATACACATTGTTATTTTAACCCATTCACTGTGAAATTCAATTTCATGGTTATTCTAGTAATGATATTAAATATTTACCAAAAAAAATAATAAATAAATAGAAATTGGTATTTTTGCTAACTTATGTTATCTCAATAAGTTCGACATATCTGAACAAAAAATGGTTTTGAACATTTCTCAACAAAAGAGAAATTGGTAAATAAAACTGCTTTTCACAGTTAATGGTAATGAAATTTTGAGTGAATATATCTGCTTTCAGCAAAAAAAAAAAGCGGGGATTAATCTAATGCTGTTTCAAGTGTGAATATTGATGTTGTAGATGCATTTGAAACAGAAATGAGAAAGTTAAATTTTGGCGCATGCCATGTAACATTACATTTTAGGAGATGTTCCGTTTATGACCCAGTAAAGTTAGACCACAAATACTTTGCATACACCATTTATGAGAAATTATGTGTATTTTCAGCGAATAGAAGTATTTTGAATTGATGCTACTAGTCGTAGAATTAAACCAAATAAGACTAAGCAAAGAAATTAAAAGGTAGAGTGTTTACTCTTAAAGATGAGGTGATGTAAGATACAGATGTGTATGCAAAATTATCTTCCCAATAAAAATTTCAATAAATAGCAAAAGTAAAGAAAATGGGAATAACAGTAATACTTTCTAATATAGGCACAAGGTCTGGATCTTTGTGGGGAAGGGGACAATCGATCACAGCGACCCCAGTACCTCGACTGGTTCTTAATTTATCGACCCCAAATGGATGAAAGGCAAAGTCGACCTTGGTGGAATTTGAACTCAGAATGTTGTGACAAACGAAATACGGCTAAGCATTTTGTCCAGTGTACTAACAATTCTGCAAACTGTCTACCTTAATAATAATAATAATAATAATAATAATAATAATAATAATAATAATAATAATAATAATTATAACAACAACAACAATGGTGATGATTATGATGATGATGGTTATGATAATGATGTCAGCAATTATTTAAAAAGTTAAATTGATGAAATATTGAAAGTAGAGTTTATTATTTGATTGGATTAATCTTATTAACTGTGTTGTTTAAAATTGGGTAATGTTTGAAATATTAGTTTAGAATATAAATTACAAACTACAAATTCATCTAATGCATGATGTAAAGAAAAGTATTGCTGTTCTAAATTGGCAGATTTGACTGTATTACTGTTTTTACATAATACTAACAAGATTGATACTGTAATTGGTCACCAACACTTTCAAGTTAAGTCAAATATTGCTTAATGTGATCATCTGGTAGACTATGATGCTTCCAATACTAACTGACCTTTATAAGCAACAAATTTTTTATATAACAAATCATATGAAGATGACATGTTGTACAATAGCAATCACAACAAAATTTGATATCACTGCTTACTGGGGGTCAACTAAGTCAGTACTACTGATACATAACAGAAGTGGTTAAACTAATCAAGAGATGATAGGAACAATGTTCTTAGATCTAAAAGCAGGAATTGTTCAGAATAGATTAGTGCTTTTAAGAGCCAAGCTTATAATTCTTGTAAGTGGAGTGCTTAATCCAGATGGTTAGTTAATCGATCTTTTGAAGAACCACAAAGATTCAAAAAGCAGTGATTCACTAAGGTTTCTGCAGCATTAAGGATATAAGAGAGGATCTTTTTGGTTTGAACGGCAGTTTTTAAAAATAATTTCCACGTAACTAAACACTTTTAAACTTCGTATACTGGTAAAATGTGTTTATATAACATCTTTTCCTCTTGGCTTTATTGAGAAAATTCTATAGTTTGTAAGATATTTGTTGTTTTTTTTCTTCAATTTCTGCAATTTCAACCAATCAATGATGTCTATTGAGGTGAAAATATTCTGTGCCGTATGAATGTCCCTCGTTTAAGAAACAGATTGGGTTTATTTCCATTTCTGAAGAAAAAAGATACCCTTCCCCCACCCCTAATCCTAACACTAACCCTAAAACAGATTGAAATGCAATAGATCGATACTAGGGTCATAATTATGGGTGACAATTTCATATGACACTGCTAGAAAAAACTGCCGTTCAAACTGAAAAGATCTGATAAGAGACAGACCGTCCTCTCTGCTCAGTATTAACCTGTAGCATTTAACTTTGTTAGAACAAAAAATTATTACCTAGTATCCAAGTCAGGAAATTTATGAAATGCAAATAATTTATCTACTTGGTAGAATATGTTGGTACCTATCAAAGGTAAGTTTCCTGACCATAAAAAGATAAAGGAAAAGAGAGAAAGAATGGTACAGATTTTCCAGTTTCATAAACTAATGTAATATAGAATTAAATGTGAATGTTACTGGTACAACATACAATAGACTAATTCATTTCAAAATATATGCAACTTAGCTCCAGGTTTCAGGTAGTTAAATTTAAAATTCTAGCATCCAAAACTAAAAATGATACTTAAATCAAACATTTTAGAAGAAGTAATTCTCTTCTTACCAAAAATATTCTAACAAATTATACAAACGACATGGGCCTGTTGTATAAATATGAAAAGATTAGGTATATAAGCATTTTGTACATTGTCATATTGATAGAATACCTATCGTCCCAAAATTATAAAATAAATCAATAATCACGGTCCTTGGAGAGATACAAAATTATATAATATAAAAGGCATGTATAAAAAATTATACAGATACAGAATTAAATAAAGTATTAGATATATAAAGATAACAAAAATTTAATTCTATTTGCAAATGTTAAGTAGTGGTGGTATCTAAAGCTTCAGGGAAACAAAAACGGAGAAAAGAATTAAACTTTGATCACAAATTATATCTTTTCCTAAATTTAAGAGCTTTCTTTGATTCTGAGAGGAATCACAAGTATGGAATGTATAAGGTTGTAGTGTTGTATTCGAATGGAACAAAGTGGTTAGGAATTCTTCATTGTCAGTTTGCAAACACATCATATACTCTATCAGTTGATTGCTCAGTTTTCTAATATATCTATTTCTTTATTATCCACAAGGGGCTAAACACAGAGGGGGACAAACAAGGACAGACATAGGTATTAAGTCGATTACATCGATCCCAGTGCGTAACTGGTACTTAATTTATCGACCCCGAAAGGATGAAAAGCAAAGTTGACCTCGGCGGAATTTGAACTCACAACGTAACGCAGACGAAATACCGCTAAGCATTGCGCCCGGCGTGCTAACGTTTCTGCCAGCTCGCCACCTTTCTAATATATCACATACACTATCATTTCAGGTTGTATGTGCATGAAGCTGAGAATATGAAGATTTCAGTCTCTTTGTGAGCTTTATGAATTTCAATTTTGGAAAGTCACTTAAATCTATTTTTTGTCTTGAAGCCAAGCTAAAGTGGCAGTTGTGTGAGGTTTCATCTGGATCATATTGATAATTACAGTAGGAAGCTCTTAATTTCAATAATAGCTTTTGCAGCTGATATGCATTGCATCTATTAGAACTAATAGGATAATTTATCTGAATACAGGTGGGTGTACACAGCTCACACACCTTTATGTGTGAACATATAGATATCACTGATCTAACAATAAAATATTTAACAATAAAAAGATTAAAGTTTTGCTTTCCTTATTGGAAACAAATATGATAACGTTTGCAACCAGATGGTGCAAAAATTTAGTCTGTCTAGGTGCGGAATGGCTGTGTGGTAAGTAGCTTACTTACCAACCACATGTCACTGTGTGACACCTTGGGCAAGTATCTTCTACTATTGCCTCGGGCCAACCAAAGCCTTGTGAGTGGATTTGGTGGACAGAAACTGAAAGAAGCCTATATGTATATATATATATGTATGTATGTGTGTGTATATGTTTGTGCTCCCAACCTCGCTTGACAACCGATGGTGTTTACATCCCCGTAACTTAGCTGTTCAGCAAAAGAGACTGATAGAATAAGTACTAGGCTTACAAAGAATAAGTCCTGGGGTCGGTTTGCTTGACTAAAGGCGATGCTCCAGTCAAATGACTGAAACAAGTAAAAGAGTAAAAGAGTGTGTTTAATCCCAAATATACTGACCCATTTAAAATATAATTTAGTTTACTTTACAAATGAAATCGATTCAGACTGAAAAAAAATCTAAAGAAATAATTTGCTTTTGCATTGAAAAATCTTTAGCAATAAGCAAAATATATTAAAAAAGAAAGTAAAGTATTTCCAAGGAATCTGTATTATTAGAGAATGTCAGAATTTTAATCCACTCAGCAAATAATAATGACTAAAGATTTGAACACCTTTATAAATGACACATGAGAAATTGCTATTGCTTTGGCCAGTAAAAGAAAGATTATAAAAACTCTATTGTTTTCAGTTGAAACTGTAAATAATACTGACAACTGACATGCCATAAAAATGGTAATACATTAAGAAAGGAAGGAGATTGATGGTGGTCAACATCAGAAAAATTGTATTTATTGGAATGCAGGAAAATTTGTCAAAGTTGGTATGCCATTGTGAATAGAAGATTCCAGTGTTCTGGACACAAGTCCTTCATCGGGAAGAAATTAGAACCGTAAGTCAACTGATGATTTCTAAAAAATATAAGCTCCAGACAGATCAGATAGTCTCTTTGAGGAACATCAAACAAGAGAAACACTAAAAAATATTAAAAGTATGAAGAGGGAATCATGGAGAGGAAAGACATATCTTTGTTTATAAGATATATGTGAAGAACAGCTACATCAAAGCGAACAGCTAAAATTATTACATTGGTCTACGTCAGGGGTGTAACCAGTCCACTTATGCAAGCCTCTCCTTCATTGGACACTAAACACTGCTTGCGAAGACCTGTTGAGGCAAATGAAATCGAAATCAAATTCGATGACTGGCATCTGTGCTAGTGGAGCTCTAAGAGTATCATACGAGTGAGATCGTTGCCAGAGCAACAAGCTGGCCTCCATGCCAATGGTACGTTAAAAGCACAATTCGAGCATGATCATTACCTGCATCACCTTACTAGCACTTGTGCTTGTGGCACGTGAAAAAACATTCGAGCGAGGTCATTGTCGTTGCCAGTGCCGCTGGACTGGCTCCTGTGCAGGTGGCACATAAAAAGTACCATTTGAGCGTGGCCGTTGCCAGTACCGCTTGACTGGCCCTCGTGACGGCGGCTCGTAAAAGCACCCACTACACTCTTGGAGTGGTTGGCATTAGGAAGGGCATCCAGCTGCAGAAACTCTGCCAGATCAGATTGGAGTCTGGTGTAGCCATCTGATCGCCAGACCTCAGTCAAATCGTCGAACCCATGCTAGCATGGAAAGCGGACATTAAACAATGATGATGATAATGACTCAAATATCTCTTCCATTCAACCTTGGGTATAAAGAATCCAAAAGTGATGTATTTAAATGCAAAGAGCTGCTATTAGAATTCCAGAGTCAAATATAGTAACTGTCAATAAAGCAATGATATATGGAAGAGAATACTTGCAAAGTGCTGGTTTGAAATTATCCAAACAAATATTTAAAAAGTGGTCTCACACCTGACGTAAAGAATTAGAATAGTATTATTTTAGTATAAAAGAAGAAACAAAACATGAGACTCATGGAAGTGGAACAATTCTGAAAGTTCCATTCTGTTTACAAATAGTAGACAAAATGAAACAAGTCTAAGAAGTATGATGCTGTATGGAAGTGAATCATGAGTTATGAGCTCAGAAGATCTGCCTCAATGACTGGACAGAAATGAAATGAATGTGATCAGTTGGACGTGCAGTTTTTTTCTATCGATGAGAAATACTAAGCCAAAGAAAATTGAGAAAGTGTGAGTGGACACCAGACAAATTTGTATAAGCAAGAAAAATTACTAAAGTGGTTGGTTTGGCTGAAATTCTAATGGTTGATTCCAGCCGAGTGGAAAAGTTATCATTGAACAGAGGAAGGTAACAATAGCAGAGGCAGACAAAAAAATTGATGAATAATATCTTAGTTTCATGTGCCTCATGGATGAAAAGATGTACAATGAACATGCAAAAATAAAACTGTATTGCATATTAAAATCCAACCCACCCAAGTAGCCTGAAAAATGTATGCTGAAGTGAAGATCAAAATGATGATATATATATAGGCAGCAAGCTGGCAGAAACGTTAGCATGCCGGGCAAAATGCATAGCCGTATTTCGTCTGCTGTTACCTTCTTGAGTTCAAATTCTGCTGAGGTCGACTTTGCCTTTTATCCTTTTGGGGTCGATAAATTAAGTACCATTTTCGCACTGGGGTCGATGTAATCAACTTGATCTATTTGTCTGTCCTTGTTTGTCCCCTCTACGTTTAGCCCCTTGTGGGCAGTAAAGAAATATATATATATATATATAATTACAAATTGAGATAGGGGTTGTGAGTGCAACCCACCATGGGATAACATGTATCCAATATACTGCTAGTAAAGCACCCAACAAAGTTAATACATAAATGTTAAGAATTGCGATGCAATTTCCTTATTTTGTATATATATATGTATATATATATCTGCTTAATAAAGTACACATATATACTGGTGGTGCTCCCAGTATGGCCACAGCAGTTGGGCTGAAATGCATACAAGAATAAAGGAATATGGATGTGTGTATATGTAGAATGATTCAATAATTGTAATCAACACACATTAATTATCTTAACCATCCAGGAGCAGATACATAAGGCAGTAAGAAGCAAATGACAGCAGTAGGGTACTGGATACACTGCAACCACGTTTTCTGTAAGAAGCGTGCAGAAATAGAAATGTACTTCATAACTCCTGAAGGGCATTAATAGAACAGTGATGTTAGAATAAGATGAACATCAGCAACAAGAAAAAATAAAAACAATTATCTTTCACAACTCTCTCTCTCTCAGAGTTTTACATATTATCAGAAGGCAATAATTTAATTGGAAGAAGTTTTGTAGAAAAGAATATATATAAGTGTCTATGGAGGTGTGTATGTGTGTGTGTGTATGTATGTGTGTGCACCTGTGTGCATGACTATGCAAATAAGTTGGAAATGACTTGAAATTTTTTAGGTGGTAAGTATGCTTTTTCGGCAGCCAAAAATGTATTTTCTGTGTCAAACAGTAATTTAAATAAGCAGTTTTATATACTATGGCGAGTTGATTTATAGGGAGAGTTTTATTCTATTATATGTGTGTGTGTGTGTATCCATATAGAAATATATTTATATCTATCTATCTATATATATATATATATATATATATATATATACACAAAACCCATATATGTGTGGATTTATATATACATATGTCCAAAAACAATATATTATATATATATAGATATAAATAAATCCTTATATGTATATATATATATATGGATTTATATATATCCATATATAAATATATTCATATATATATATAAACACATATATATATACAAAAATTCTATAATTATAAGCATAATTATAATTATAATTATGCTTATAATTATAGAATTTTTATATAAGGTTACCGATAATGGTTCTTTTAACATACCGAACTACTTGGTAAAATTATTAATTATTGATTGATTAATTAATTTTACCCTTTATTATTATTGATTATATATATATATATGTTATTTACAAATAATTTTATATATATCTATACATATATATACATATCATTTATAAATATATTTATATATATAAATCCATTTATATATATCCCTATATAAACATAGTTATATATATATATAAATCCATATATAGATAGGAGAGTATTGTAGTTCACTTGAAGCACTGTGTATTGTTTGTAAAGAATAAATTTTTTTTAATAACACAGTAATGCACTATAATACAAGCAATGGATTATAATAACTGTTGTAATTTAACCATCCATAGTCTGATATGATATTTTGGAATAAAATTCCTTCTTCAGATATCCCTAGGAATTGATGGAGTCACTGCTATAATCGGGTTTCCAATGGCTTTTCTTTGTTTTTTTGAAAGCGTCTCAGCAATGGTCTCACAAAAGCTCCTTCCAGAATTCCTCATGGGAAGTGCATGAAGTTGGCTATGTCTTATTGTCGTGTGTGCTGACACATCCTCAGTTCTAAGTTATGTGTTATGCATGCAGCTTCCCTCTTTTTTTCCCCTTCTCCTTTTCTTTTTCCTCTTGTTTTGTTATAAACAAGAAACCAAAATCATCAGATAGACCTGACTGGGTGGGTGGGTGAAAGACAAATGTAAGAAGGAGGAGTGTGATGAAAATGGTGGGCATGAGATGAGTGATTGGCAGTAGCAGGAGCAGACAACATTTGGATGGGCAATTAGATAAAGGCAAGAGTAGGTGATGGGTGTCAACAGAAATGGCCCAGAGGAGAAGAGTGAATAGCTGAACATAGGGATTGGAGGGAACAAAGAGAAATAAACATTAAAAAGAACAAATCTGGCCAAATTTAGACATACAATATTTTAACATAATAACAACATCATCATCATCATCATCATCATCATTTAGCGTCCGCTTTCCATGCTAGCATGGATTGGACGGTTCAACTGGGGTCTGTGAAGCCAGAAGGCTGCATCAGGCCCAGTCTGATCTGGCAGTGTTTCTACGGCTGGATGCCCTTCCTAACGCCAACCACTCCGTGAGTGTAGTGGGTACTTTTTACGTTCCACCCGCACAGGAGCCAGACGGAGCTGGCAAACGGCCACGGACGGATGGTGCTTTTTATGTGCCACCGGCACGGGGGCCAGGCGAGGCTGACAATGGCCACGATCGGATGGTGCGTTTTACGTGCCACCGGCACGGGGGCCAATGTATATATACACACACACACACACACATATATATATATATATGTCTGTATGTATGTATGTATGAATGTGGAAAGAAAATGGAGATTTACAATTGTCAATTCAAAATTAAAATTTACGAGCATAATGTTATATTCTTATAATAATATAATATAATATAATAAACAATAAATGTTTTCATATCTATTTTCCTTGTGTTGTATTTAATATATATATATATATATATATACCTGTATATGTATATATAGCTTTGCAGAAATGGAAATGGTGTAGCACATACACACTTTATCTGTAAAGGTATATGAGCAAGTCTAGGTCCTTGAGTCACTTATGTAGCTTTACAGATGCTAATAAATATACAAATAAATATGCATTACATTTTGGTATTTATTTCATTTGCTTTCACCCTCAAACATATGTATGTGTGTGTTTGTGTGTGTGCATGTGTGCATATATATACATACACATATATCTAGTTTGTTTCTATAAATGCTTTTTTTTTCTAGTTATCCTAACTAATATTGTTTTATCATTCTCAATATACGATGAGATATAGAGATACGTGTTTTATATAACACAGTTTTAAACAGCTCTGGAAGCTGTTATATTCATATATAAAATTGTGCTTTTGTTATTATCTGCCGAAAAGACATATGAAGAATACAATGAGAAATTTGGTACAATTTTTTTTGATAATAGCATATATATTAGGAATGTAAACATCAAACCATTAATACTTCATATTAGATTTCAAACTAATATTACTTTACGCATTCTAATAATAAACTTTAAATTTTATCTAAAAGATTTATTTGCATATATTTTTCTTTGTCGTAATTTTGACATTTAGTATTGGTTTCAAATTTTGGCACAAGGTCAACAAGTTCAGGGGAAGGGTAAGTCAATTATGTTGATCCCAGTGCTAAACTGGTACTTATTTTATTCACCTGGAAAGATGAAGGGCAGGGTCGACCCTCAGTGGAATTTGAACTCAGAGCATAAAGATGGATGAAATGCCACTAGGTGTTTCACCTGACATGCTAACCATTCTGCCAGTTCACTGCCCTGTTTTCATATTTAATATTACAAGTCTGTATAGGGCAGGGAACTGGCAGAACTGTTAGTATGCTGTATAAAATACTCAGTTGCATTATGTCTGTCTTCGAGTTCTGAGTTCAAATTCTGCCAAGGTTGACTTTGCCTTTCATCCGTTCAGAGTCAAGGAAATAAGTACCAGTTGAGCATGGCGGGGGAGGGGTTGCTTTAATTGACTACCCTACTACCCCAAAAACTTCAGGCATTGTGCCATTAGTTGAGAGGAATATTGCAAGTCTTTATACTTTCTACTATCTTAATCTTATAATTGTAGTGGTAAAAAAAATATTTATATTTGCATGCACGTGCATTTTCAGATATATGTAAATAACCACAACTACCAAAACAATATATACAGGTAAAAACTATACCATTATTAGTCTTTTACTCTTTTAGCCTTTTACTTGTTTCCGTCATTTGACTGCGGCCATACTGGAGCACCGCCTTTAGTCGAGCAAATCGACCCCACGACTTATTCTTTGTAAGCTTAGTGCTTATTCTATTGGTCTCTTTTGCCGAACCACAAAGTTACGGGGAGGTAAACACACCAGCATCGGTTGTCAAGTGATGTTGGGGAAACAAACACAGACACACAAACATGTATACACACACACACACATGTATATATACATATATACGACGGGCTTCTTTTCAGTTTCCGTCTACCAAATCCACTCACAAGGCTTTGGTCGGTTCAAGGCTACAGTAGAAGGCACTTGCCCAAGGTGCCACGCAGTGGGATTGAACACAGAACCATGTGGTTGGTAAGCAAGCTACTTACCGCACAGCCACTCCTCTACAAAAAAATGATTTAATTCCCTATGGTGTTGCCACAGAGAATGGCCAATGACACTGCAGCAGTTACTCCACCTCGCAGGGCTTATTTCTCTGATGAACAGCTATTATCCCTATTTTGCAGAGGAAATTGGTAGTATGGAATCCTAGAACACTTGATGTCTCAACAGTGATTGGCACAAACTGATAACAGCTGGTCAGGACTCTGTATTAATTGATTTCGATCTCTCTCTCTCTCATGTTATGGGCAGTGACACCCAGATTTGCAGTCAATGCAGTAAGGTTGGAGCCAGAGAACATGTCGCAATACATCGCATCCCAGACTAGAAATCTGCCTCTCTCAAATGGGAAGAGGATTACTCCATCAGGGTCATACTATCTCCACAGTCGAGATCTGCTGGCTCAAACTGAGACAGGTAGCTGGCTGTGACAAGGCCTCTTTTGATTATGTCATTCAAAGCGGCAGCATGTTAGGGGAATCGACTCATGCTAAGGCTGCAGGATGCGGGCCAATTTCATCTACTACTTCTCTACAGTAACATTTGTAGTCCACCGCCCTCCACCTCCTGCTACTTTACCACTTCCTTTTTTCTTTTCTTTCTTTTCCTTTCTTATTTCTCCATTTTCCTGTTTCTTTGCATTTAAATGTTATTATTGAAAATAAAATCATATCTACTTTTTCTGTGAAAAACAAAAAAAAAAAGATAAATTCACTCTTCAATAAAAAAAAAACAAGAACTTTAAATCTTTCTATTGGTGCTATCTAGCAAATGTTGTTTGGTCAACCTGAGGTTACCATGTGGTATTACAAGGAGATATGTCCATTCAAAGCGATTCATTTTAAGGGCAGATGATGATGATAATATAAATCACCATACAAATATAAATATCCCAATAGTCTTAGTGGTAGAATATTTAGCAACATTCAACTCTGGTAGTTATTGGGTTGTCCGGAGAGTTCGTGCCAATTTATAGTAGCTTACCTTTTGACTTATTTTAGATCATGATTGAGTCCATAAAATGGGATTTGACTACACCTCCATTTAGAGCACAGTTTAAGCTATCTTTTCGTGGAAGAAGGTTTATATTCTTATAACCTGTGTTAATTATGTAACCCCTTAAAATGGAAGATAAGAAAGTTCATTTTCGGCACTTGATGCTTTGGAACCAGACAAAAATTGCTGCTGCTCGGCTGGGATGTGTTACCCCACCCTCCATATTCACCAGATATTGCTCCTTTGGATTTCCACTTATTCAGGTCTCTACAGAATAGTCTTAATGGTAAAAATTTCAATTCCTTGGGTGACATAAAAAGATACCTTGATGAATTCTTTGCCATGAAACCACCTCAGTTTTGGGAAGAGAGTATTTTCAAGTTAAAAGAAAGATGGAGACACATTGTGCAACAAAATGGTTCATATTTGGTTTATTGAAAATGTAATGGCAAGTATTTATTGACCTTGTACTTTCCTTTAAAAATTGGCATGAACTTTCTGGACAACCCAATATTTATGCCTTAATACTAATCTCTAATCTTAAGAAATAACCAAATATATTAAGTGCGTGTGTGAGTATCTTACACACACACACAAACACACACATACACACACACTCATATATACATATGCATGCACTCCCACACAATGAAGAGCAATGCAAAAGGTCATTAACAATGAAGCTTTCTATTTAGAAAAATGCATCTTTCAACAAATAGAATAAGGCATATTCTTTCTGAAAACATGAATAGGATTGTAGTCCAATTCAACTTTATTAAGCTGGAAGATTATGTAAATGAATATATTCTCGCATGCAGAAATTCCTGAGATCTGTATGTAGTTTTGTGCATAGTCTACGATGACAACACTGCTTGTTGCTTGTTTCCATGGTTATCAACCTAACATCATCGGAATACAAGAGAATGACAGAAAAATAGAGAATGCTGTTGAAAAATATGAAAAAGAAATTGAAGAAAAGAACTGAGAAACAGCAGGACAGAGGATAACATGAAAGTAAAACGCATCAGAGAAAATGATACAAAGGAAACTAGAAAGAAGAGTACCAAAGGGTAAAAAAAAAAATGACGATGTTGATGATGATGATGATGGATAGAAATGAATGACAGAAGAGATAGGAAAACAAGATAGGCTCATAAAGTATAGTAAAACTTGAAAACACTATAATGAAATTTGCCTGAGAAAGAGGACAAATATTCAACAATCAATAAACATTTAGACAGATACTGTAACCCTGAGAAAACGAATAACTCTCCCGCTCTCTCTCTCTCTCTCTCTCTCCCTCACTTAGCATACAAGTACGCGCGTGTATGCGTGTGTGTATATACATATCTATATATATATATACATATGTACATATATATGTATATATACATATGTATGTGTATATGTATATATATATATATATATATATATACATATATACATATGTATGTGTATATATATATTTATCTAAATATACATATGTATGTGTATATATATACATATGTATATATATATATATATACATATATACATATGTATGTTATATATATATACATATATATATATATATATACATATATACATATGTATGTGTGTATATATATATATATATACAAACACACACACACATACACACATATATATATACATTTCTTTCTAGTTTATATCTGTCTCATTCTTTCTTTTTTTCTCTCTCTCCCCCAGTATAACTACACAAACACACACACACCTCTGTAAGCATGCAAGTACACATAGAATGTCTCCCGCTCTATATGTACATATATACATATATACAAGCTCTCTCTGTTCTCTGTCTCTATCTGTCTATCTGTCTGTCTGTCTCTATCAATCTATCTATCTAACTATCTATCTATCTGTCTGTCTGTCTCTCTCCCTCTCTCTCTTGCACTCATAGCAAACACACACACAGAAATGTGCACACACACACACACATACACAAATATGCACACACACACAACCAATTTTATTTCAATCCGAGTCTCAACAGCTTTCAAGAGGCTAATCAGTCTCTTTCTCTTTAGTATGCCTAAACTATTTCTCTCTTCTCTTTCTCTTTCTCTCTCTATCTCACTATCTCTTTTCCCCCTCGAATACTGCTTTTATTCTCTTTCTCCCAAACCTCCCACTTTTACTGTATTTTGATACTGTCGGACTCTCTCCTTTTCTAGATGATATTAAAATCTTTGTTATTGGTTTCTGTTTCTAACAATTAATTCGTTCACACACATACAAATATATCTAGTCACAAATATACATACAAACACAGAAATATGTATGTCTGCCTGTGTCGACATGTGTATGTTTATGTACATATATTCATATATATATATATATATATATATATATATATATATATATATATATATATATATATATATATATACGTAACACACATTCAGTTAAAATTTCTATTTATAAGTCCTAACCTCTCTCACCTTTTCCAGTCTAGCTTGCGTCATATGACATAACGGTTGGAAATGCAAAAACATTCAAATAAGGAATCCGATAATAAAAGAAGAAAAAAAACAAAGACAAAAAACAAAAAATAAAAGTGCGGCTATAAAAATATAAAAATAAAGAAAAGAAAACCCCGGCACGATTTTAATTATAACCATTATCTGAAACCAGTAAACTCACTTAACATTAATGTCCGTCTTATACTACTTTCATTATCTTTCACCCTCAACAACTTCCCCACTTATGGTGAATACTTTTATTAATAATATGCATATATAGCATCATTATCAACACTATCGGAACCACCATCTTTTTATCGTCCAGCTTGTAGGGGTTAGATGGAACTTGTTTGGAGAGATTTTTTTTTTCACTATGGCTGGATGCTTTTCCTGTTGCCAATCCCCACCTGTTTCCAAGTACCCTTTACTCTTTTACTCTTTTGTTTCAGTCATTTGACTGCGACCATGCTGGAGCAGCATCTTTAGTTGAGCAAATCGACCTCAGGATTTATTCTTTGTAAGCCTAGTACTTATTCTATCAGTCTCTTTTGCCGAACCGCTAAGTTACAGGGACGCAAACACACCACTATCAGTTGTCAAGTGATGTTGGGGTAGACAAACACAGACACACAAACATACACACATACATACATACATACATACATACATACATATATATATATATATATATATATATATATATATAATATATATATATATATATATTATATATATATATATATGTAGAAACATTGCCAGATAAGACCGGAGCCTGGGGCAGCCTTCTGGCTTCCCAGATCCCCGGTCGAACTGTCCAACCCATGATAGCATGGAGAACGGACGTTAAACGATGATGATGATGATGATGATGATATATATATGTATACATATATACGATGGGCTTCTTTCAGTTTCCATCTACCAAATCCACTCACAAGGCTTTGGTTGGCCTGAGACTATAGTAGAAGACACTTGCCTAAGGTGCCACATTCTGGGACTGAACCCGGAAACATGTGGTTGGTTAGCAAGCTACTTACCACACAGCCACTCCTGCGCCTATTTGTAAGGGAATATATATATATATGTATACATATATATATATGTATACATATATATGATGGGCTTCTTTCAGTTTCCATCTACCAAATCCACTCACAAGGCTTTGGTTGGCCTGAGACTATAGTAGAAGACACTTGCCTAAGGTGCCACATAGTGGGACTGAACCCGGAACCATGTGGTTTGTAAGCAAGCTACTTACCACGCAGCCACTCCTACGCCTATTCGTAAGGGAATATTTTTTTCTAAGACTTTGCACAACAAACAACTCAATGTCAATGACTGGACATATTTGTGCTAAAGATTACATTAAGAATAAAAGAATACATTTGTGTGACTGGTGGGTTTGTTTACAATCAGCACAAAAGCATCAAAACAAGAGAAAAACATGAATGCACACACTCTTATGCATACATGTCTGTGTACATGCATGTACTGTACTTGTGTCTGCACTGAAACCCAGAGTAAATATATATATATATTGCAAATGTTTCAGAGAAGGAAGAGAATAATGAAGAGTAGTCAAAACTGTCAATTATTTCCTTGTGACTGTCAAAGATATAAAAATGTGAATTAGTAAATCTCAACGTCAATCAATTAGCATACACCAATACGTACACACATACACACATATTGTTATGTATATATATATATATATATGAATGAAGGCACGTGGCTTAGTGGTTAGGGCATTTGGCTCATGATTGTAAGGTCGTGAGTTCGATTCCCGGCAATGTGTTGTGTCCTTGAGCAAGACGCTTTATTTCACATTGCTCCAGCCCACTCAGCTGGCAAAAATGAGTTGTGCCTGTATTTCAAAGGGTCAGCCTTGTCACTCTCTGTGTCACATTGAATCTCCCTGAGAACTACGTTAGGGGTACGCGTGTCTGTGGATTGCTCAGTCACTTTCACATTAATTTCGCGAGCAGGCTGTTCTATTGATCGTATCAGCTGGGTCCCTCGTCGTCGTAACTGATGGAGTGCTCCGATATATATATATATATATATATAGAGAGAGAGAGAGAGAGAGAGTGAGAGAGAGTGAGAGAGAGGGAGAGAGAGAGACATACATACATACATACAACTTTACTAGTACTGTTGCATGATAAAATACATGCATTATACTTTGTAAAGGGCTTGCTGATAGAAAGAGTAACATGCTGTAGAAAACATGACAAAAGCACACCATACAAAGGCATTAGGGTCCTCCAGTCCATCTTGGAAGGCAACAACTCCAAATGAGAACTGGTCCCAGTCTGTGACCTGTCCTTCCTATGCCAGATTGGAAAGCAAATTCCTTCAGGTGAAGGTATATGGCTTAATGGTTAATGTGTTGCATTCATAATTACAAGGTCATGAGTTCAATTCTTGGAGCAGTCAGTGTACTATATCTTTGAGCAAGACATTTTATTTTATCGGGCATGGCTGTGTTAGGGAGCTTGCTTCCTAGCTACATGGTTTTGGGTTCAGTCCCACTGCGTGGCACTTTGGGTAGGTGTCTTCCACTATAGCCCCGAGCCGACCGGAGCTTTGTGATTGAATTCGGCAGGCGGAAGTTACTGCCGTGTGTGTATGTGTGCGTGTAGGTGCTTGTGCCTCTCCGAAAGAGAGAGAGTGGGATTACTTTAAGCTACCCAGCTGAAATGAATCTTTACAAAGTACTGGCAAATCCCTCTTCAGCTATTACATGCTTGATGTTTTCCTGTGCTTGTGGCAGGTTTTTTAAGCCAAACTTTATTTGTATGGTCAAACTGGTTCATTAGGCAGTTTTATCTTCTAATGCTGCTCCTTATCTATTATTCAGACTTTGTTCCACATGGGTTGGTAACTTCTCTTTTTCCTTCAAAATTGATCAGCCTTACCTGATGTCCTGCTGTCTTGTCACAGGTCATAGCTTTAAAATGTTCCACAAGGGTTGATGACTTCTCTTTTTCCTTGAAAAATTATCAGCCATGCCTGATGTCTTTCAGCCTTGTCACAAATCATAGCTTTAAAATGTTCCACAAGGGTTGATGACTTCTCTTTTTCCTTCAAAATTGATCAGCCTTACCTGACGTCCTGCTGTCTTGTCACAGGTCATAGCTTTAAAATGTTCCACAAGGGTTGATGACTTCTCTTTTTCCTTCAAAATTGATCAGCCTTACCTGATGTCCTGCTGTCTTGTCACAGGTCATAGCTTTAAAATGTTCCACAAGGGTTGATGACTTCTCTTTTTCCTTCAAAATTGATCAGCCTTACCTGATGTCCTGCTGTCTTGTCACAGGTCATAGCTTTAAAATGTTCCACAAGGGTTGATGACTTCTCTTTTTCCTTCAAAATTGATCAGCCTTACCTGACGTCCTGCTGTCTTGTCACAGGTCATAGCTTTAAAATGTTCCACAAGGGTTGATGACTTCTCTTTTTCCTTGAAAAATTATCAGCCATGCCTGATGTCTTTCAGCCTTGTCACAAATCATAGCTTTAAAATGTTCCTCTAACCTTACTTTTAGGGGACATAAAAGATAAATTTCGTGGTTCCTGTGCACTATTCCACTGTGATGTGGAAACTGGCGGATAAAGTACGTTTGAATGACACACTTTCTCAGATAAACATCAAGTTAACATTCATATTGCTTGTTTATCATAATTGTCATCATTATTCTCTCTAGCTCAATCAACTTAAGATGACAAATCCTTGGCTGCAGAGTTGAGTTGTGTATCAAACTGTCATCGTAAGTTGATTAAACCAGAGACGAAAGTGTTGAGGATGATGTATTAGAATTATGAATGCTAACTTGGCATTTGTCAGCGGTAGTGTGTCACTGAAATACACATTTTCCCATACAACTAATTTCCTCATCACAATGGCACAGTGCACAGGAACAACAAAATCAATCAGATTCAAGGAGAACAAGGAGAGGAAATGAGTGTCAGTTAAGTTTGAAAATGGACAACGTCATTTAATGTGCTATAAGAAAGAATAAGAGAACTCGAAAATTTTGGACAGTGCCCTTCTTCAGAGAATGAGAGGTAATAAATAAGTTGACGAACGCAAGTCTGCAAATCTATGTCATAGTGATAATAGAAAATATAATTCACATTACAGCATGAATAATGAAAAGAATTATAATGAAATTGAAGAAGTGATATTTGATTTGAAGTAGGTAGAAGCTATAACAATGCTAGCTTTACTATTTCATAAAATCAGGAATTTATTCATAAGCAACAATAGCAACAATGAGTGACTTTTGAAATGAAGAAAAGATAAATTGTGCACACATCTTATCCATGATTCCTATTACATTAAACATAGGCAATAAAATTGACCTACTTCTAATTGAATATATCACATATATCATTTAATAAAGATACTACTGACGAAAATGTCTAAATTTAAAGGAAAGCATCTTTATTACTAATTAGCCAAACTGACCATGGCAAGCGTTTAACACTGAACATTCATGTCTCAATAACTAAAATCCATTGGACTCTCTATGGATGCGAATTTTATGATTAATGTTATTGGGAATAGCATGAATGGTACAACTTTTCATTTTCCTTCCCACTCTACTTCAAAATTAAACTAAAGCATTTTGAAATGAAGAAATATAATTTCTTCTACAAAATTTAATTTCCTATCTTGCAATTCTTTATCAGAGAGGCTTTTTTAATCTGTAAATTCCTCTGGTGGATACATTTAGCAGCTTTTTACATCAGTTCATTTAATAACATATACTTTATTATCAAAATGGTAATCACTTCAGAGATTCCTTTGTATATTCACACGATGGAAAGCAACATGACCAAGGTGTCAATGTTAAGGACATGTTCATCTCCAAAATATTCTATACTATTACAAATTTGAAATTAATAAAAAAAGAATGCTTTCATTAACCCAAATAGCCATACTTTAGTATGGGTACCTGTATGCTGCTGAAATCCCAGATGACAAAAAATAAATTTTATAAAATTTTATAAAATTCCAATTTGAATCATTTAATTTGTTTTTATTTGTAAATCATAAATTAAATTGTGATTCAGGTTCAAATTTCAACTTCAGATTCCCACCCACTATTTTGCTTTATGAAAAACATCAGTTTCATCAAGCTGTAATTCCAGAAAGGTAAAATAACAATAATTGAATTGAAATTCTCAATCCTGGACAGGATATACTGCAAATTCTAATGGCTATTATTTTTTAAATTAGCAATCAATTTACAGAATATTACAAATTATGTAAACACCAATGCTTACTCAAACATTGATATTAGTTGAATGCTTTAATTTCTTCCATTAAGACTGAGTTTTGTTATTGAACAAATTTCTCTTACAAATACTTCACTATCAATTTCTTCATTTTCAATTTACTTTTCTTGACCCAGATGTTTCTAATCTTTTCTTAGTTTCACTTAATTGGACTAGAGACCTGCTTGGGCACCGCATTCAAGACTTTTGGTTGATTATTCTGACTTTGCTTGGTATTTATTATATCACTCACAAGAGGCAAGGTCTACTGAGGGGTAAGGTATATAATTATGTATAGAAATAAATACCATGGATGTCTTCAGCAATCCAATCTTGTTCAGTCTTCTCATGGTGATACGCACACACACACACATTCATAGATTATGTACCTAAACATTCAAAAGTATTCTGCATAGTTTTGTTTACCAAATTTTGCTCATAAGGCTTTAGCTGACTCGAATAGAAGGTACTTGTCCAAAATATCATGCTGTGGTATTGAACCTAGTGCCAAGTGGCTGCAATGCAAACTACAAACTACTTAACCACAACAAAATCTAACAGGAAGAAATTCCATTATTTCAGGATAAACATTTTAGGGTTTTCTTTTTCTTTTCCCTTTTTTCTTTAATCTCTGTTCTGCATTTAAATCCTGCCCCAAATACCATGACAAAAAAGATATATAAGCACGTATGTGTTAAGAAATCACTATTTAGAAATAATTTTAATTCATTTTGTGGCTAGAATAAATAGACTGAAATAGGATTTAATAGAACAGTTTTATAAAGAACATTTTAGAAAACTAAAATCAACATTTTGTTTTATTAGTTGAAGTATTGCATCAATATATGCCTTATAATAGAGTAATTGGATTGTCTTTTATTGGGAAAAATAGATTAAAAACAGATTTCGTTGAGTTTGACAGAAAGAATGGATATCTCTCTGTGAAATATAAATCTGCATATTTTTCTTGCTAATAAATCACTTCCAAATATTACTACTCTGGGATTCAACACAGGAGCTATAAATACCTTTATTGGTAAAGCCTGGAAAAATTGATTTCTTTTATTCATGAAAGCTTCTGCTTATAATATATTTGAGAAAAAATATATTAATTTGGTTTATTGATTTTTTTTCTTCACAATTATAAGTAGTAGTTATATGTCCATATAGTAAACTAGCAAAATTTCAAATTGGATTTCTAAATCACAAAATTAAATTGTCATTAAAAGAATTCATTAAATCCTAGAACTCCAGCATCTGCAGCTAGCAATTATATAGCTAGTAATTATATAGAGGGTTGCCGTGATAGACAGGGGTGGTTAAATGGCTAAGTTGCAGGATTCCTTGTATTACACAGTTTTATTGTTTAAGAGAACAAAATGTCTTGGTGTGAAAAATCCTGCTTTGACAGACTGGTGAATGGAATAGTGAGAGTATGTTAAAGTATATAAGAACCACATCTGCAAAGTTATAAAGTATATGCTCTCTCTCTCTCTCTCTCTCTCTCTATCTATCTATCTATCTCTCTCTCTCTTTCCTCATACATATATATATGTATAAAATTTATTTCAACACATGAATTTACATCAAGAATCTTGCAAGCAAAATTCAAAAATGTGTGCATTTATGATACAAAAGGGTGCATTTATGATATATAGGTGAACTCAATAAATTTCCAAAACTGAAGATAATTATTGTCCAAAAACACAAACTTTCTAAATTTAAAGCTAACAAAATCAATAACATAAAATGGAAGACTTTTAAGTTAAAAATCTTAATAATCTTGAATGAAAGAAAATTGTAATAGTTTTGCAAAATAATTAGTACATATTTAAAATATTTTCTATAATCTTAAATTACAATTAAAACGACTATTTTGACAGCAGAAACATTAGGGAGATACTGAAATAAAGTCTTATGAATAAACAGTCTGCAATTAACTCTATTCAGGTATCAGATTTTCTTCTTGTAATTTGCTATGATAAATATTGAAGCTTCAGATACAGCTGGTTAGAGCTAATACCAGTAATCTATGAAACTAGGTGGTTAATAGAATTATATTCAAGTTCCATTTAGGTGAGCTGCTTTACTGGAGTAAAGAAAACGATAGCCTGGTTCTCTGTTGGTTATGATGACAAAGGTTTCAGTTAATGTGATCAAAGGAACACCTGCTTAGACACACGTACCTTTAATGTAATTCTTAAGGAGATTCAGCATGACACAGAATGTGACAAGGCTATCTTATTGAGCTACATATCCAACTCATTCTTGCCAGCTGAGCTTTTTTGTTTGTTCCTTCTTGAGCCATGCCTGGCTCATAAGGGCTGGTTTCCTGGTTTCTTTGGCATATAGGTTCCCCACCTGGATGGGACACCGGTCCATCACAGGTAAGCTGCAAGATGCAGGAGGAAAGAGTGAGAGAAAGTTGTGGCGAAAGAATCAGCAGAAGTTCACCATTACCTTCTGCTGGAGCCGCGTGGAGCTTAGGTGTTCCGCTCATAAACACACACATCGCCCGGTCTGAGATTCGAACCTGCTATCCCTTGACCACGAGTCCGCTACTCTAAACACTAGGCTATGCGCCTCCACTTGCTAGCTGAGTGAACTGAAGCAATGAGAAATAAAATGTTTTATTCAAGGACATAGTACACTAACAGAAATCAACCGCAAGACCTTATGATCATGAGTAAAACACTCTAACCACTAAGCCATGCACCTTCACAGATAACAATAACCAAAGATACAAGTGACACCAACTAGTATTTAGACAAAAGTCAGATCTGGGGCCAACCAGTGTAAATATCCAAAATAGATGTCAAAACAAAAGTATCATGACCTACCAAGCAACAATATATACAAGAAGAATATATATTGAGATTCTTGGCATTATATGTTTGCACAAACCAGTATTAAGTAGTTGAAGTATTGGCCAAATATACAGAGAGAGACCACATCCAGAATAATATTATCTAACTTTGTTTAAGCGATACTAGAAAAACTAGACAAATTATACACATTTTAGACTGCTTGATTACAAAAGTATTGATCAATATGATAAGAATCTTCCAAATTAGAAAATTGTACCAATTACTGATTTCAAAATAAGGATGAATACTTTGCAAGCCTGAATTTATGTTCATTAAGATCAATTTAAATTAGATATAATTTACCAATAGAATATCTAAATGGACTTGAAAATCTCCTTGAAGTCTTCTTTCATTGATTCTAATAAAATCATTGTAGAGTAACTTCTGTCTGAGTTGGTAGGGTCAATAGTTTATGTAACTTCATTAGTTCCATAGTGTGGCCAAAGCTAAAGGACTTTAGTATTGCTCACATATTGCTACTTGTTTGTAAGCTGGTATCATGAATAATAGAGTTCATAATTGCAAGTAGCTGAGAATTGTATAATTAAAGAGAATTTTGTTTGTTTACAATCTTGAATGCAGGTCCTCCTATGGTTCTTAACCATAACAAGGGTGCTAACACTGTAGCCACGTTTTGATGAATCCATCATTATACTGAATCATGCATTCCATTTAGCAAATATAATGCTGAGCCTTACGAAGGAGATGACAGAAGACTAAGATATATAGCAAATTGCTGTATTCAAGAAGAGGCACCGACCACAACAGAATTGGTATCCTAAATCCAAGGAATGGCTGCTGGTGCCATGTAAAATTCACTGATGGTGGTGCCACATAAAAAGCACAGGTGATGGTGCCATATAAAAAGCACTGAGTACAATTTGTAAAGTGGCTATTACTAGGAAAGGGAACCAGCTGTAGAAACCAAACCGAAACAGACTATGGAACCTAATGCAGCCTCTGACCTTACCAGTTACTGGCAAGCTGTCCAACCCACGAGAGCATGGAAATCAGACCTTTAAATGTTGATGCTGATGCTGATGATGACGAGGATGATGATGATGAAAGTCAGTGTTTAACTAAGTCTTTCACAATCCAATTCAGCCCAGATTTCTCTTGAAAATTATTCTGCCAAACTTTATATCTGAACGAAATTCTAGCAGTTTTCAACCCATAAAAATGCTGTGTAATCTCAGTACTTATCATTTCATTAATTCATATACACAGTGTTAATGTAAGAAATGAATACAAAAGCCAAAGCAGATGGAAAACTGATGATAATTGCTTCTGTGCTGATAACCAAAAGATTTGTTTTAGACTGACAGATATCCTGTACACAAACAATGGGCAAATACAAGAATCACAATGACAATTAAGGAAATTGGGGATAAAATGAGGATTGAAAACAATACTGTGAATGTTAAGAAGAAAAAATGAGATGTTTAAAATAAATTTTAATGTTTAAATTAGAATTTAGGATAAATTAGAAATTACAAAATAGTAAATTGTAGGCAACAAGTGAAAAGATGAGAATAATAACACAACAAATATAAAAGTTAATTACAGCCAAATCTATGTTTGGAGAGCAGAATCCTGTAAAGGAGAGTCAAGTATACTGTCAACTAAAATTAGCAAAGAAGTTTGGGGTCATCCCTATAATATTCATATTGGCAAAATATAAACATTATGAAGAGTGATCAATATGTTTACACTGGTTACAAAATCTTATTGACATGTAAATTTTGGTTGTAGCTAAGTCTCCAGTATTTTACATATGAAGTCTTTTGCTTTATTGTAAAATTCATTTCTTCTTTATTTTCAAGAATGCATTAAATACACTAATACCTTAACACACCTAACACCATTACTACTATGAATGCTAAAGATTTCAGCAATGTCTACATTAAAAGAAATTGTTTTTCAAAAACGCGTGGCTGTGTGGTAAGAAGGTTGCTTCTCAACTACATGAGTCTAAGTTCAGTTCCACTGCATTGCACCTTGGGCAAGTGTCTTCTACTATTGCCCCAGTGTGACCAAAGCCTTGTGAGTGAATTTGGTTGATGGAAAGTGAAGACAGCCTGCTGTTTAGTATCTATGGTAGATCGCTAGCCACTACACATTCCATATTGTCTCTCCTTGTTTCTTTCTGTGTTCATTTCCGTGGAAGAGCGTAGGCTCGGAACATTAAAGACTTTTTCACTTCCCGAGCATTATACTAATACATCTGTTTGTTGTCTATGCCACCTGTCTTCGTCTTTTGTCTTTTTTGCGAATTCTCCGTGTATATATATATATATATAAATAATGAGCGAGATAAATTGAATATTAATCTAATATCAATTTAAAACCAGTAGCCTAGCATACAAAAATCTGAAAAATCAGAGAAAATTCTAATACATGTGTATATTTAAAGGGCAAACCCCTAGGTGGTCAGCCGTATGCTAGAAGTAGATCACCTACGATCAAACTACAAAGAATATATTATATATTATATATATGCCTATGTGTGAATGAGTGACTTTGTGTTTGTGTTTGTCCCCTATCACCACTTGACAACTGGTGCTGGTTTGTTTATTTCTCTGTGACTTAGTGGTATGGCAAAAAGTGACTGATAGAATAAGTACCATACTTTAAAGAAAGAAAAATGTTCTGATGTTGATTTGTTCAACTAAAACTCTTCAAGGCAGTACCCCAGTATGTCTGCAGTCTAATGACTGAAAGATATAAGAACAAAAGTCTTCATTTGCAACTAAGAAGCATTGCCACTGTCTTCTCACGACCAATTTCTTTCCTTTTCTGTATTTATTTGCCCATTCCAATTTTGCAATGCTCCATGCTGAGGATATTTTGTTGGTAAAATAGCACCAACTTCAGCATTTATCAATGTGCTGAAGCTGACAAAATTATCGAGATCTACATTATATAACCAGGCATGGCTGTGTGGTTAGGGAGCTTGCTTCCTAACTACATGGTTTCGGGTTCAGTCCCACTGCATGGCACTTTGGATAGGTGTCTTCCGCTATAGCCCCAAGCCGACCGGAGCTTTGTGATTGAATTCGGTAGGCGGGAGTTACTGCCGTGTGTATCTGTGTGCGTATAGCTGCTCAGTGCCTCTCTGAAAGAGAGAGAGGGATAATAGGATTCAGGGATAAGTTAAATAGAATAAATCACTCTAAGAAGCAGAGAATCTTAAAAATTCACATTCTTATCTTCATTTGAGAATGAAGGAAGAGAGAAAGGGATGTCATTTAGTTACTCTTTTACTCCTTTACGCTTTTACCTGTTTCAGTCATGTGACTGTGGCCATGCCGGAACACTGCCTTTAGTCCAGCAAAAAGACCCCGGGACTTATTCTTTGTAGGTCTAGTACTTATTGTACTGGTCTCTTTTGCTGAACCACTAAGTTACGAAGACGTAATCACACCAGCATCAGTTGTCAAGCGATGTTGGGGACACACACACACACACAAACACACACACACACACACCACACACACACACACACACACACACACACACATATATATATATATATATACTGTGCAGGTGGCACGTAAAAAGCACCCACTACACTCACGGAGTGGTTGGCGTTAGGAAGGGCATCCAGCCGTAGAAACACTGCCAAATCTGACTGGGCCTGATGAAGCCTTCCGGCTTCACAGACCCCAGTTAAACCGTCCAACCCATGCTAGCATGGAAAACGGACGCTAAATGATGATGATGATGATGATGATGATGATGATACGACAGGTTTCTTTCAGTTTCCGTCTAGCAAATCCACTCACAAGGCTTTGGTTGGCTCGAGGCTATAGTAGAAGACGCTTGCCCAAGGTGCAACACAGTGGGACTGAACCCGGAACCATGTGGTTGGTAAGCAAGCTACTTACCACACAGCCACTCCTACGCCTGTTAATAAACAATGTTTTTTTTTTTTCTTTTTTGCTAACTTGAAGCTAAAATACATTCTCTTTCTTCCTTAAAGCCAGTAGAGAGGTAAGATCCTGTAGTAGATGCTTCATTTCTTAAGAAAACTAAACAAGCATTGACATGGCTGTATGGTAAGAAGCTTGCTTCCCAACCACATGGTACTGCGTGGGAAGGGATGGAGTCAGTCCCACTATATGGTACCTTGTGCGAGTGTCTTTTACAACAGCCTCAGGCTAACCAAAGCCCTATGAGTTGATTTGGCTGATAGGAACTGAAAGAAGCTTGTATGCACACACACATATGTTTGTGTGTGTGTGTGTGTGTATGTGTCACCCTACCACTGCTTGATAACCGGTGTTGGTGTGTTTACATCCCTGTAACTTGGCAGTTGAGCAAAAGAAGCTGATAGAATAAGTTCTAGCTTTAATAAAAAAAAAAAGGAAGTCCTGAGGTTAATTTGTTTGACTAAAACCCTTCAAGGTGGTGCTCCAGCATGGCCACAACCTAATAAATGGTAAAAGAATGTCAAACATTTCCACTAAGTTTCCAACTGACTAATTGTTGTTGATCCAGACCATCATTAGCTTCAGGGTTGGATTAAGACCCGTCCCATCAAGGCCCTAAACACTTAAGAGATTTTGGTGCTCCCATAAAAAAATTATGTAATTCAAAATATAGACAATAACAAACCATAAAATAAATTTTTGTTTTTCAAAACGAAACAAAACAGTAAAAGGGAAAATAGTGTTTATTTTTCTATGCTTCCACTTTATTTATATTTGAAAAGTTTCCTCCTACTTTTTTGAATTGCAGTCTTTGATCAGGTTCTCAAAATTAATTTTAGGTAACACATCTGCATCTATACTTAGTAGAGATAAAGGCATCCCAAATATTATTTTAGCAAGTTTAAAGTGATTTCTTTTGTGGTGTAAACCATTTACTATTTCTGTGGTGTCCACTCCTTCCCTTGATGCCCTAAGCATGTGCTTATTTTGCTTAATATATTTCTTTATTGCCCACAAGGAGCTAAACATAGAGGAGATAAACAAGGACAGACAAAGGGATTAAGTCGATTACATCGACCCCTGTGCGTAACTGGTACTTTATTTATCGACCCCGAAAGGATGAAAGGCAAAGTCGACCTCAGCAGAATTTGAACTCAGAACGTAACGGCAGAAGAAATACTGCTAAACATTTTGCCCGGCATGCTAACGATTCTGCCAGCTCGCCGCCTTGCTTAATAGTTAATCCAGTGCTGATTAGTTCCCTCAGATTTAGGATTTTACACTATTTTGTGGCTTCTCTCTGTAATTCAATTAGCTTCGATCTGAATATGTGTGAAACATAATTTCCACATAATACTTACAGTAAAAAGAAATTCACGATATCTGAGATAACATCTAGTGAAAAATTCTGGTTTAATTATAATTCATACTGGTGAGTTATTGAATTAGAAATAAACTTCAGCTTTTCTGTTATGAATCTCAAACATTTCCTGTCATGATCTTTGCACTGTCATTATAATCAGGTGGAGTTAACATCTAGATTGGCTATAGAGGCATACAAAAGGTGGCGAGCTGGCAGAAACGTTAGCGTGCTGGGCGAAATTCATTAGCGATATTTCGTCTGTCGTTACGTTCTGAGTTCAAATTCTGCCGAGGTCAACTTTGCCTTTAATCCTTTCGAGGTCGATAAATAAAGGACCAGTTTCACACTGGGCTCGATGTACTCGATTTAATCCCTTTGTCTGTCCTTGTTTGACCCCTCTATGTTTAGCCCCTTGTGGGCAGTAAAGAAATATATAGAGGCATACAACTGTAAAATATTTCAATTTCCTGTAATGTGAATGACAAAACAATCGTTTATCATTAAAAACACAGAAAAACCAAAATTTCTGAGATTGTTGGCGGAGCTTGTTGGTTCTGTTTAATATACTATCAACATAACAGAAACAATCTGACTCCATGCGGCAAATTACAGATTCAGCTCACTAAGAAAATAATGACAACAATTTTAAAATGCTAGTGAAAGATTAGCATATTAGATGATTAGCAAGAGTTGTGTGTATAGTTACTAATTCTGCTATGATATTATTTTCTGAGCCACTTTGTCTAGAAAACTCACTTTTACAACATTAACAAGCCTCTTTTTAAGATTCTATAACTAATTTAAGATATCAATATTTGTTTTTTTTTATTTTTACGTTTATTTTGTTTTATTTCAAGAAGTAACTTGGTATGTTCCTGTTTTAGTGTAAAAAAGAAAGTGAAAAATATATTCTGAAAAAAAAAAAAAAAAAGTGGCTTTTAAGTAATAGCACTTTGGTCTTACTGAATTAATTTCAAGAGTGATAAATCTCTGTTAAACAGGATAGCAGTTTACTTAGGAGACATATTTGTAAAACTTGGAATTATCTATGGAGTATTTGAGTTTGTTATCCAACATGGAGTGTAAGAAGGATCCATTTGAAAAGGATCCATTTGACAAGGGGGCATTAAGTTCAAAATGTTCAGGTGAGAGAAAAATGAAAGAAGTGTTTATGCCTTCTTCAAGCATAACTGGAAATAGCTTTAAATTAGAACTGAAAATGGGCCACAACCTAAAGTTATTAGGACAGAACTTATCAAACTTTGAACACAATTTATGTTCAACAAATCAATATTAAACTTTACGGTCTTTCAGCTGTCTTTTCTATTCCATTACTATTTCATTTATCACTGGTTCATGATTGTACTTCATCAGTCTTTCCCAATACAATATGGCATTACTTTTCCCACTCCATCTTTTCATATTATAATTCTCCATTTGTTATCACTGTCAGAATTGCACTGTGCTTCATCAAACATCTTAGTATTTATTGAGATCACTTTTGCCTAAAAAAACCCCAAAAAACTCTGTCTTCATTTTCTGTTACATGAGAGCTGAGCCTACTGCATTTAAGCATGTGGCGTTAGGAAGGGCATCCAGCTGTAGAAACATTGCCAGATAAGACTGGAGCCTGGTGCAGCCTTCTGGCTTCCCAGATCCCCGGTCGAACCGTCCAATCCATGCTAGCATGGAGAACGGACGTTAAATGATGATGATGATGATGATGATTCTATCAGCATCACCAGAGTTAAGTTATAGTATTTGTTATATAATTTGACCCTATTTTCTAAAGTCAAAGACTATTAAGAATTATTCATTTACTGAATAATTACCCTTTTTATTATTTCTTTATAACTTTATATGTGGTTTTTCTAAACCCCTCATGATATTTATCACTAAACTAGCCATTTTTTTTCTTTTCAACATTACCTGTTCCTTCTTTTCTAAATGTACACACCTGTCAGAACTTTGTCAGCAAATTAAGAAATACCTGATTTCATTTGGGTACTACAAGTTAAATTTTATCAGATTCTTTGCTTTCTACTATTAAAGGAATTGAATTTGATAGAGAGAGAGATTAATCATCTTGATCACAAGATTAAAACCAGAGCAAAGTCTGTCTAAAATGCTTGAGAATTATATATCTGACATGGAATACAATCAGCTAATACAGTTTATTTAGTGCAAGAGTAAGTAGCTAAGAATTGCAGCATATTACTTTTACTTGCAAATCTTACATACAAGAGTTTGAATGAATGTTGACTTGGAGAGGAGTGGGTGAGTTAGCTTGCCAGTAAAGTGGTGTGTTAAAGAGACAATCTTTTCAGTAACAAATGTCCATGTGCTCTGAAATCAAGTTACTACAATGTGAGGTTTGATAAAAATATCTAAATATAAGCTAGTTATCAATAACTTAAAATTCTAAGAGAGAATGGTCTGGGAACTACTTTGCTATAGAAATCAGATAGATGAATATTATATATAATTTATATATTTAAGTTGTGTAGGTTATGTGAGTTTCATTATTGTTCAAATACATTACTAAAATTATGAGAGAGAAAATCATGAGAAAGAAAACCATTTGTAGGTGAATGACCAAGAAACAGATTAAAATGGAAAAGAGGACACTTTGATTTTATATGTCTTAATTTAAAAATATTTTCCTAATATATAATTGAAAAGAATTATTCATAAATCAAGCATATTTAGAAGATGCTTTTACACTGTATACCAGTCTAGACATTGTGTCATGACATTGTTTCAATGTACAAATGAGTAAAGAGAATTATTATTTTAGAAAACAATATACTGAATTGGCAAAACGAAAATTTTTTAATGCGTATTCTAGATATCCAACAAATTGCAAATTCTTATTTGACATTCCATATTTTCAAGCCATAATTTACTGTGGTTTCCCCTCTTTTTCAATAGCAACTGATATTAAAAAAAAAATTTACTTTTAACTTTTCAGGTCTTTCAAATATATAGATCCATCTAATTCATGTCAGTGAAGAATGAACATATTGAAAGTTTTTAAATCTGGGAATGATATTTATATGGATAAAAGTAAGTTAAATAATGTCCTTGTTTAGTCAGCTTTAAGTGTAATCACCTTTTCTTTTTTAGAACTAAAACAAAACTTTTCATAAATATTCACTTTAATCAAAACTACATCTTTTCACAATGAAGAGCTGTAATGTATAAGAAGACATACGATAGAACAGTATTCCTCAAAATATTAGAAATATGGAAATCCAGATACAATTGTAATTTAAGTTTTATATACAAATCATGAATGCCATCACAACTTAGAGCACCTGGCATCACTCTTAACAGGATTACATTTTAATCTAGCATCCTCTACAAAATTATGTGAATCATATATATATATGTATATATATATATATATATATATATATATATATATATATATATATATATATATATATATATATATATCGATTTGAGATTTTCTAGTGAAAATGAAATTAACTCTATCTCAATGTAATATTTGCAAATATCAATGTTCTTCCTCTGAGGAAATCTTATCTGATCATCCAGAGAACCTCTTTACCACAGTTTTCAGTGTCAGTTTATCATATCTAAGATCATGTTGGAGAATCATTCGAACATTAAATTAGAATTCAACAAGATTATCTCATGAATAAGTAGGATGGCTTCCAGTAATTGACATGCTGGATTTTTAGGACATAAATTACAATACTGAAAAAGACAGAGCAGATCCCTGGTCATAGCTGCAGGCCTGGATGCTAAATCTTAAACCAAATAAATTAAAACTAATCCAGTCACTGTATCAACACATTAGTTTTACTCTTTATGGAAGTGAGAGGAAAATTTTGTCTCTAATAAATAGTTGATCATTTCTTATTTCTTTATTGCCCACAAGGAGCTAAACATAGAGGGGGACAAAAAAGGACAGACAAAGGGATTAAGTCATTTACATCAACCCCGGTGCACAACTGGTACTTAATTTATCGACTCCAAAAGGATGAAAGGCAAAGTCGACCTCGGCGGAATTTGAACTCAGAACGTAATGGACGACGAAATACCTATTTCTTTACTACCCACAAGAGACTAAACACAGAGGAGACAAACATGGACAGACAGACATATTAAGTCGTTTACATCGAACCCAGTGCGTAACTGGTACTTAATTTATCAACCCCAAAAGGATGAAAGGCAAAGTTGACCTCGGTGGAATTTGAACTCAGAACATTACAGCCGACGAAATATCGCTAAGCATTTCAACCGGCGTGATAACATTTCTGCCAACTCGCCGCCTTTTAGTTGATCATTTCTGGAGTAATTGAATAACTTACTGTTACTCCTCTCTCCTCACAGCTGTAGTTGACTAAATGTTTTGAGGAAGATCATTGTGTTCATCAGTCTTTAATCTTTTTATTTTTAGTCATCCACATTTTTTTTAAGACTGAGTCTTGGGATAAGGTTTCATTAAGCAATCATAATCATATTGATAAATCTGAAAACTTGAAATCCAATCACGTAATTACTTCATTAATATACACATGAGCAACTGAATATTTTCTATAACATCATTTATGGAACTAGTGCATAATAACAATAATGATAATACTGGAAATAGATAAATTATATTCATAGTAACACACGTATACACTTGTGAATACACATGTGCAGATACTGCATTATGAAAGGGACTATAATAATACTCAAAATAGATTAAATATATTCATAGTAACACATACACACACACAAAAAAAAAATGCATTGTGAAAAACATGCTGTCAGTAAGATAAACTGAACATGTTTATAGATCAGTGATCAATCGACATGGAGAAAATAGTTAAATTAGATTAGTAAATCACCTCGTAGTCAACACTGAAAAGATTACAGGACTCTGTAGTAGATAATACTATGGCAACATATAAATACATTGTTCTTCAGACATGAAAATAACCAGACTTTGGGATATTGGGAAATAGAATAGCAACATACAGCTTTGAAATGGATGAAATGATGAAATGAAATGATTAAAGATCAAAAGCCGAGGACTCCAAGATTTCATTGAAAGTCTTAATTTTAAGAAAATTGGTAAGTGTGGAATAAATAACAGAATCGGTGAGTGTGAAAGCCAATTAGTGAACTTATATACCCATTCTTTTATTCTTTTATTCTTTTACTTGTTTCAGTCATTTGACTGTGGCTATGCTGGAGCACCGCTTTAAACATATGATCAAGGACATAAATAACTGTTGTGGTTTTCTTTAAAACTTGCCACATCATAGCCACTCTTTGAAACTATTCTTTTAATGTATAATCAGACATATATATTCAGATTCTTTAATACCTGTTCACCATTTGCCACAGAATTCTGTAACAATATTGACTTTCTTTTTAGTTTCATAATTATATAAAAAATTCTTATGTTAAGCAAACAAAAAGATGTTAATTAAATTTTCAATATCCAACTCAACATTAAAGTAATACTTTTCTGTCAGGTTTCATTAATCTAATTAATTGCATAGTGTGATAATATTCAACGACGTCATTTGCAATGATTTACACGTATAATTTATCCTAGTTCCCAAGGTTTTCCTAAACCTAATGAATCACCTTTATGCCATACTTTAATATTACAACTTGTTAGGCGGCGAGTTAGCAGAGTTGTTAGCATTCCAGGAAAAAAATGCTTCGTGGCATTTAGTTTGTCTTTATGTTCTGAGTTCAAATGCTGCAAACATTATTTCTCTCATTTCTTACAGAAAACAATAATATTTAATGCAGTTTTAAATACAAAAAAAAATTCAATATTCAAGGGATAATTTGCAATTTAAGTCTGTGGCTCAAAATATTTCCTTGAGGCACAAGAATACTGTATATATTGGCTTATAAGAAGCTCCTTCATCTCTTATAAGAAGCTCCTCATTGAATTGTAACCATCCACAAACCTATTAGCTCCTCACTGAAATTTTATATAATATGACATTGTGAGGGCTAAAGAAAATTTTAAAACAGTTGAAAAATTGACAAGTACAAAACCAACTCACTTGACAAGTGCAAAATATAAAAATAAAACCATTTCATTGAAAAGCTATGATGACGGTTTGTGAGTTTTTTGCTGGATGAACAATAGCTAGCATGAACTATGAAATTTAAAGGATGCTAGTCAATAGTTTAAGAGTTAAACGATCACTGTTATGCCTATAAACTTGCCTTTTTTACTTTATCAATAATTATCTTTAAGTGGATCGTTTTTTTTTTAAGTGAAAATATCTATACCTGTTATAAGCTGTCCTATATATCAGTTGTCCTTGATATCAATTGTCTAAGTATGAGTTGTCCAAGATGCTCCCATTTCAAATGTAGTTTACTAATATAATCACAAACCCTCAAATTTGGAGGATGAGTATAAGTGATACTCACTCAATTGGTACTTAATTTATAATCTGTAAACATGAAATCCTAAGTGAAAGTTGCTGGAATTGAAATACAGAATGTAAAGGTATTCTTTTAATCGCCCCCTCCATTTTCTGTCAACTTATATTGGGCATGATAATGAATATGTCACATATCCCACTAACTTTAAGAAAAACACCGATCTGGGTAATATCATTTTATAATTGAATTTATGTGTGCATGCATGTGTCTTGGAGATAAAATGTGAAACTGACTGAAGGATAAAGTTTAAATGAGTGGAGAAAGTAAATGGTAATAAAAGACATCCAAGATAATTATGAACATAACAGATAAAGAAAATATGAAGATTATGAACTAAGAAAAGTGGTATTGATTAATAGTGGTATATGATATCCAGTTGAAAGAGTTGGTTACAGAGGAATTGAAAATGTTAATGATTAATGCCAATCCGAAATATTTAAATGCTATAACAATATACAAAACCAAATATAAAGACAGCTGTATGATATCTAATATCAGTATTGAAAAAAAGAGATAAAAGTGTGAACTGAAGATTTCATAAGATATGGAACTATTTCATGTATATTAAAACGTGCTTTCATAAATAGATTCTCTCAAAGGCGAAACTTGAGTTTTTAGTTGAATAACTTGCTATACAAAGACCCATATTGGTCGTTCTAACAAGCATTATAATGATAAGGAACTTTATTTATCCCAAAATGATAGATAAAGTTTGTCATTTGCTGTAGGCCAGGTTATTCTATTTTACTCTCTAAGCTTTTAGTAGCTTATATAACAAGCCTGAAAATGGCTTTTCTTAATATAATTTTCCTAATCATAAAAATTTTACTGACAATTAATTTGACAGATTTTCAAGGGAGCAGCTATGAAGTTGCTTAACCTCAAAGAAATAGCAATTAATTCATCGAAATAACATCTTGGTATTATCCATTATTATCTATAGTCAAAAGCAGGTGGGTTTTAGATGAAAAGCTTAACAACATCAGGCTTAACAGCCACAAATACAACTTCACTGTTTTAGCTGCCTGTTCGTGAGTTTAATCTTTGTTTTGAACTGTCTTGAATGTGGGCTGATCGGGGCCAATACCAGATGTATGTCAACCAATAAAAGAGCTTCTGCATGGTTCCTCAACCAGCGAGACAGAGCCAAACATACCTCATATCACACTCTGCTATCTCAAATTTGGATGGACATATCGGATATTGAAATCCAAAATACACTGAATAATAGAGACAAATCGATTACAACTGGAATACCTTTCATCATAGGTCAGCTATTCCTGACAATGAATGTCAACAATATACTTACCTATGTCTGCCCAAATTTTACTTTTTTTGTAAGTGATATGCAATTCAGTTCTGCTCCATACATGCCCCTAGGGTTGTCACGCTTCAATACAGGTTGTTTATGTTATACAATGTTTTAAAGCTATTCATCTTTCTTGTATAAGTAAATTGGAATGTGAATTAAATTTAAAAAGAAAATCAAAACAGTTTAATTTCTGTTCTGTTTCTTGACTCCAACCACTTATGCAATGTAAATTAATTTTGGCAAATGGTGTAGTAACAAAAGAAATATCATTAACAAACAAAACAGAAATGAAGCAAACTGCTTCATAATAAAATCAAAATGCAACCTAGACATTGAGATTTCAAGGTTAAATCAAACGGATTATATAGCAATGTTCAATGTAATTACAGGTCCCCATTGTTAATTTACAATTTGAAAAGATTTATCAGTGTCATTTAATAATGGAGCACACAAAATCAGAAGATTTAAAATAGCACATGTTTACATATAGATAATGATATTTTTGTGAGAAAAACACACTCACAAACGTTGTAAAAGAGAATTAATTTTCCTATCACTTCTCAATGCAGCCTTAACTGCTATAACCTTTAAAATCAGTCGACAACAGGTAGTACTAGTCAAAGTGGACTTGACTTTTATAATCAATACTAGCTGATACTAAATTTAATGCCAAAGAATTGCTTGTTTCCAGGCAACCTGATGATTCTAAATTTCCCTAAATTACCAATAAATACCAAAACAAGAATATGATGCATGACATTCTGTTGTTCTTTGCTATTTTTTTCTGCTCTTTGATTTCTTTTGTCTTTCCAGGAAATATTTCAATGTAAAGCGATCATTGTGCTTGCCACGACTATCTAGGATATAAACAGAAGCAGGTTAAAAACAAAATGTGCTACTACTGGTGAAAAATATATTCATTATTGATATAATTTCAGCTTTTTAATAATTATTTAATTTTTTGAAAGTATAGTGGGCAAAATCTAAAACAGGGAAATTTGAGTTTTGCTTTCATACTTATTTGTAACTAATCAAGATGTAGAACATATTTAATGATAGTAGCAATGCTATTTATTAGTAAGGATGTGTTTCCATTAGCTGTGATATCTAATGTTCAATGTTTCAATTTCTGCTTAAACAATCTTATAAATTCTGACAGTGATATCTTGACTGTTTCTTATTTCTTTATTGCCCACAAGGGGCTACACACAGAGGGGACAAACAAGGAAAGACAAATGGATTAAGTCGATTATATCAACCCCAGTTCGTAACTGGTACTTATTTAATCGACCCTGAAAGAATGAAAGGCAAAGTCGACCTCGGCGGGATTTGAACTCAGAACGTAGTGGCAGACGAAATACGGCTAAGGATTTCGCCCGGCATGCTAACGTTTCTGCCAGCTTGCCACCTTATCTTGATTGTTTCTGTGTTATACAATACCTAGACTCTTCATAGTTAGTTCCAAAAATAAAGCACAAAATCCAGCATTTACATTTCCTATATTATTATATAACATAAATTTATAAGTTTATAGTAATTAGGTTCGAAAATCATCAGTTATGAAATTTTCTTCTGAACATCTGGTGTTTAAGTTACATAAATCTCCAGATAGATTCCACAGCTCTTTATGTTGTAATAGAAATGAAGAAGAATAAAAGTACTACACAAATTATATAACTCTCACATTATGCAAAAAGAGATCCTGTTCCTATTTTTTAGTATTATATTTTCATAGGCGTACGAGTGGCCTGTGTGGTAAGTAGCTTGCTTACAAACCACATGGTTCCAGGTTCAGTCCCACTGCAAGGCACCTTGGGAAATTGTCTTCTACTATAGCCTCGGGCTGACCAAAGCCATGTGAGTGGATTTGGTAGATGAAAACTGAAAAAAGCCTGTCGTATATATGTATATACATATATATATATATATATATATATATATGTGTGTATGTGTGTATGTGTGTGTGTGTGTGTGTGTGTGTGTGTATGTTTGTGTGTCTGTGTTTGTCACCCCAACATCGTTTGACAACCGATGCTGGTGTGTTTACGTCCCCGTAACTTAGAGGTTCAGCAAAAGAGACCGATAGACTAAGTACTAGCTTACAAAGAATAAGTCCTGGGATTGATTTGCTCGACTAAAGGTGGTGCTCCAGCATGGCCACAGTCACATGACCGAAACAAGTAAAAGAGTAAAAGAGATATGTATAGAGGTATAACTCACTAAATTATTATCAAATAGTTAAAAATTATAGCAGGTGCATTGGTAAAAATGAATCTAATAATAATAATAATAATGACAGGAGATGACAGATATTTAGTATAATTTTATGTAATTTTTTTCCTTTTCTTAACAAATAATTAATGTCATAATGTTATCCCTTGGTAAAAAAAAAAATCAAAGCACAACAACAGTGTTGCCAGGATGAAAATATAATTAACTTCACTACAGGAGTTATTACCAATGCATGAAAATACTAAGCATGAATAATTCTTTAATATTTTGTTTAATTAGTCAAGACATTCAAATGACCCTTACAAATTGGTCAGAATATGTTATTAAATTGTACAGAACTTGCATTTCCTCTTCTGTCATCCTTAAATTATGAAATATTGCTTTACATTAATAAAACCCAGAATACAACGAAAAAAAGAAAAAACGCTGAACAGACATTTGTTTTACAGTTAATAACATGAAATATAATTAAATGGATCAAATTCTTATTTCATTAAAATTTTTTTATGTGCATGTATTCACATGTGTGTCTATGTGTTCTGGCAGGATCCAGCAGTTCCAGTTACAAGCTTATTTCTATTACTTTCACACATATAGACATAGGAATGGCTGTGTGGTAAGTGGCTTGCTTACCAACCACATTGTTCCGAGTTCAGTCCCACTGCGTAGCACCTTGGGCAAGTGTCTTGTACTATAGCCTCGGGCCGACCAAAGCCTTGTGAGTGGATTTGGTAGATGGAAACGGAAAGAAGCCTGTCGTATATATGTTTGTGTGTCTGTGTTTGTCCCCCTAGCATTGCTTGACAACCGATGCTGGTGTGTTTACGTCACTTACCAGTTCGGCAAAAGGGACCAATAGAATAAGTACTGGGCTTATAAGAAATAAGTCCTGGGGTCGATTTGCTCGACTAAAGGCGTTGCTCCAGCATGGCTGCAGTCAAATGACTAAAACAAGTAAAAGAGTAAAAGAGTACATAAACATGGCAGTTGTCCAGAAACATTCTTTTACTTTACTCACTGACCATTTGATTATGGGATGCTCTTTTACTCTTTTATTTGTTTTAGTCATTTGACTGTGGCCATGCTGGAGCATCGCCTTTAGTCGAGCAAATCGACCCCAGGACTTATTCTTTTGTAAGCCTAGTACTTATTCTATCGGTCTCTTTTTGCCAAACCGCTAAGTTACGGGGACGTAAACACACCAGCATCAGTTGTCAAGTGATGTTGAGGGAACAAGCATATACACACACGCATATATATATATATATATATATACGATGGGCTTCTTTCAGTTTCCGTCTACCAAATCCAATCACAATGCTTTGGATGGCCCGAGGCTATAGTAAAAGACACTTGCCCAAGGTGCCATGCAGTGGGACTGAACCCGGAAACATGTGGTTCGTAAGCAAGCTACTTACCACACAGCTACTCCTATGCCATATGGATAAAATAATTTCCATCTAAAGTTCTTTGCATACGAACAAATTTCTTTCCTATCTCTGATTGTCACCCCAAAACAGTGTCATGAAGACTATATTCTCTTACTGGCATAGAATGGGTTTTGGTCATCCTGTGCAGTAACCAAATGGACTGACCCATATTAAATATAATATACCTTTGACTATGGAAAATATTTAGCTGCCTTATGGGGTTAACACTACACTGCTATATAGCCCCTTACACACTACACTGCTATATCTTACAAATTCATCAGCTCTACTATGAGATTATCTGCTGCTAGTGTGATAAATAAAGTTCCAGATGAAAAAAAAAGGCTTTAATAAACTTAAAAGAGATATCTATCATCAGCAGTGATTACTGGTGTGGTTCTAGATATAAGGGACGTATCTGCTTGTATAGATAAGCAGCTCTTATCGCAGTTTCCCCCATTTAACAATTTGTTACTATCCATGTATAGATTTTAATATACCCATCATACAATCTTTATAATCATTTATTGACTATTAAACATATGCATTTTTTTCATGGTTTTTATTGTAAAACATAGATGAAAAGGAGTTTGATCTATTACTGAATTATAATATTTCATGCAGGAATATTTCCATATGATTCTATTACAGCATAAACATGTGTTGCCACAATACATTTTTTTCCAGATTTAGTTTAGAACCTTTTTTCCAGATTTAGTTAAGAACCTTGAGGAAAATATCAGGAGTCTACTACAGCAATAATTCCTTCAGGAATATATTTCAATGGTAAAAAACAAATCCTTTCGAATAACAGTAACATTTTCTCATTTAATATTATTCAAATACAATTGATGCCTCCTTCTATAGCATCCTATGATATAAGGAAACTTGGGTCAGCAAAGAGCTTACTTTGTAAAGAGTAGGAGGGAATTCATTTGACATTGAACTCAAAAATATCCACGGGGCACCCCCTTGTAATTCTTTCCTATTTTGAGATATAAATAGTTTTTTAGGTTTTCAAAAGTATTCTGGATTGGAACACAATTCTCCATGTGAAATTAGATAAGCTAAGAAGTTAAAACACATTGGAATATATCTATGTTTATTCTTTTATTATTTTTTTTACTTGTTTCAGTCATGTGACTGTGGCCATGCTACAGTATTGTCTCAAAGGGTTTTTAGTCAAAGAAACTGACCCTAGAACTTATTCTTTGTAAGCTTAGTATTTATTCTATCGGTCTCTTTTGCTGAACTGCTAAGTTACAGTGTTGTAAACATGCGAACATTAGTTGTCAAGCGCTGGTGGAGGAAAACATAGACACACTCTCTCTCTCACACACACACACACAACAGGCTTTATTCAGTTTCTGTCTACCAAATCCACTCACAAGGCTTTGGTTTGCCTGAGGCTATACTAAAAGACACTTTCCTAAGGTGCCATACAGTAGGACTGAACTCAGAACCATGTAGTTAGGAAGCAAGCTTCTTACCACACAGCCACATCTGTTTGTTTAAAGACAGATTATTACATTTGGTAGCTTCAAATTCCATTACCATCACTGTACTGTTCTTTTCTTCCCAGAATTTCCAGTAACAATCAAAACTTGCATCCACCATGGTGAATTGCATGGTTCTATTATTCCGTCTTTTAAAATTTTCTAAAGTTTTGTACCTATGAATTCTTTAAGATCTATACTGTATCAGCAAACTTTGGTTGAATAACTTGAGAAGATCCCTTAGATTGTGGAGTGGAAGGAGTGTGGCCATTACATCTGGATGTGAGGTACATAGGTGGATCTTTGAGTTGCCAAAGAAAAAGCATAATCTGCAAATTTAAGGGATTTGCTGAGGGTGAGTGTTAAATTTTACCACTTGCTAACATGAGTACCCAACAAAATCAAGAGGCATATGGTTTGGTTTTACATTAGGTTAGGCTTGTTTCAAACATCTAGCCTCGTGTATGGCACTATCCAGTATTACTGCTGTATTCTCAAGTAGTCTGGTCTTGATAAAGCTTCAATGCATTTCATTTAGAAAAGAATTACTTTCTTCAGCTAGTACAGTGCTAGAATTGTCATGAGTTAATATGATTAAGTCTTCAAGAAATTTATCTGTTTTCATTGGGATTTTGGAATTGCGTACACAGAAATTGTCGCACATATTTCATTTAGTGGCTTCAGATAAGCTTCTTCCAGTCATCTTAAAGCATTATCAAAAGTTGTATGAATCATTATCAAAGATGTTCAATAACAATTTATTGGTTTTAATTCTCTTCCTATAAATTTTCCTCAATTTTCCTGATGCTTATCTTAAGATAATTAGGCAATTTATTAATCAAGTACCATTAAAATCTTTAGCTAGGGTTTAATTGACTAAACGCATTATAAATGTTCATACACCATATAGTTTCATATTTCTGAAGCTATAACTGAAAACAAGAGGATGTCTATTTTGTGAACTCTTATTGATTCTTGGTAGGAATCGAAGGTAGATTTCATTTATTTATTGTTTTTTTTTCCACCCCAGGCTTATAGACCTGTTTGGATAAAAGAAGATGTGTTTTTCACACATAAGTTGATATATTTGGTGGTCTCAGAACAACCATGAAATGATGAGCAGCATCTGGATTTTTCCTGTCAGCACCTTGACCGTTATGTTTAGTGGGCTAACACTTTAACAACAATTTGTTTTCCTTATACATACATAGGAAATATTCTTAACTACTTTTCCTTGTGACAACATATGTGCATAACAATATTTCGTCACAGTCAGGAAATATCTTTCTTACCTGACTCAATAATCACACTGCAGTTTGCATGCCTTTATTTGACAACTAATACACATAATTTAATGTGCTCTTAACAATTCATTCTATTTCTGTAACAGACTCTCTTGTTCTGTTACTGTGTGATCAACTAGTCTTACACAATCAATTAAAATAATGTTTTGCACAATATGTTCAGCATGTCTGCTTTTTTTATATTTTCTCTAATGATCAACCGGACTGATACATTTCAGTGAACCATTCAGTAAAAATCACAGCTAGATGATTCAGTAACATTCCAGTATGTTGGTGCATTATAGCACAAGCAAACACATTCAAAACCGAGTTCACACAAAACTAGAATAAAGTACAGTTCAGTGATGTATGCACTGAAGCAATTGTACATTTGACAATTGCTTCATTAGCTTGCAATGTTGTACTAAAATTCTTATGTGTTCTGGAGAAGACATAATGGTAACCTGCTATACTGCATACCATTTCAACTAGTTTGAAAACAAAATTTTTCAGTAGCTTCCTTAGAAGTCAGTCAGTTGCAGATCATCCATCTGTTTCATCAAATGAATGCCTTGATTTGTTTCTTTGGAGAATGTCCATGATTAGAAAAAAATATAATAAAGAATTACTGACAGCAGATCTACATATTTGTATTCTATTACAGATAAAAATTTTACGTGATGTGCAACTGTTCTCAGTAATTACTGTAACACAAATAGAATGAGGTTAATTAGCCATGACAGAATTTAACTTAGAATTTCAGATGAAGAAATCACTCAACAAAAGTCTAGTTATTACTTCTAAGATGTCTTTTTGCTTATGATTAATTTCTTATAAATAAAGTAAAAGAATTTGAATGCTCAAACTTGATAAAAATCTGATCAAAAAAATTTTAAAACCACATCCAAAGCCTCATACATTTAGAAATTACAATTCCCCTAGTCTCCACCAACATGATTACATGAGTCGCTCCCCTGTATTTTAAGCTCTTCACCATTGACCTGCAAAATATTTCATGTGGCACACATTAAGCTTTCTTATTACTTCTTATAGTTTACTGATGATGATTACAATGATGATGATAGGTATAATTACCAGTACCATAATTATTATAATATAACATGTTTTTAATGTGCATCTTGCTTCCTTGTACAACTTCTTAACTGATATTCAGAACTTGAGCAAAGAAAAAGCCATGACATTAATGTAAATCAACCATTTAGCTTCAAAACACCTTCAGAGACAAACATTGAAAGTTTCCATCACTGAAACAAATTTAAATATTACCCTAGTTTACTTAATCACCATATTACAAACTATTCTTTAAAAATAAATGTAAATATTTGTTCTTATATGAAACTTAGTTTCTCTTTTCAGCATTGGATCATACAGTCCTACAGATCACTGCTTAGATTGTTATGTGACCCTCTTTTTTATATTTTCAGTTAATATTTTGGACTTTTAATACTATTAATTTTTTCTCTCTCTTTATATTCTCATATATAAAAAAAGAGTAATTTTCTCCAAGCTCAACGTTAATTTAAAAACATTAAGTCTGTGTTTGCTAACAAAAGGTAAACATTGAAAGATTTTTAAGAAGCCTTAAGTATCAGATGGTAAGACTCAGCTTCAATCATATGAACTGGTGACGAAAAGAAAATCAATTTCACTATGTGTGTAGGAGATATGAAAAACTAATTGATTATATCAATCACAAAACCCACAATCTCTTGGCCTGCCACATTTTACAGAATTCTGTCAATATTTGCTGTAGAAATGAAGAAATTCATGAATGCATTTATTTTATTTTAAACTCTTTTTCTTCCTTTCTCATTTATTGCCCCAGTACTACTCTGGAAATTCCATTCCAAATACACTTTTGTGTGTGTTTTATTTGTGTGTGTCAAATAAATGAATCTTTACTGAACTCAGCACTCAACTGTCTACTGAATTCGTGACAATCATCAATAATGTGCAGATCGAGATTAGCTAATACGGAATTCTTCAAGTTATTTCTCGAATCAACAAATTACATGTAACTTTTCTTATTTTTCTTACATTCTTGTTTAGTGTGAATAATTGAAAGCTAATTAAATGCTACAAATTTCTAAAACTTTCAGCTGGCTTTCAGAAGTAGCTTATTCATATATTATATCATAGCAAAATAGAATCAATGCATATGAATACAAATTATGGAAGAAATTAAAATTCCTCTGACTGTTCCATTACATCAATTTAAAATCTGATTTTATTGCTAAATGATATTTGAATAGTTAATTTTCTTCTTACAGATTAATATATTTTTATTCCTGATTATGTCTGAAAATATAATTGTCACCAGATTTTCATCTATTTTAAAATAAATTGCTATTATTATACATAATCTTGTAAAATTATTCAATAGCTTTGACCAATTTTCTTCTCAATCAGTTCATCATAATTCTAAACAAACAGAATATTAGTTAATACACAAATCTAAATTGATACAACAAATACATGATCATACTAAGTCACTTTTCTTCATTTTAATTAGAAAATTTAATCCAATGAAAATAATTTTATTTCCACTAAGGTTTTACTTGCCTTTAATATATTTCAAGAAAGTAATCAGTGCTTCATAGCACACTCCACAGTGTATGATACAACTTGACTCTTAGTTGAAACCATTTCTAACCAATTCTGTTACCATTTTTTGAAAAGGCATTAATATACTCTTTCCTCAGTATAAATCTTATTAGACTGAAATGCGAAAGTGGCTTTTGTCTTTATATTACCCAATTTATCTAATCTATCCTCAACACATATTAAATATACAAAGTTTATTAAATACTCATATGGAGTATATTATGATTAAACAGAGAGTCAGTGTACTGAATTCAGAGTTAAATAACTGAATTGAACTGGTTATTTCTGTTTCGTATTTGGAATCCTGCTAAATTTGATTGTATTTTCCAAATATTTTAATGATATATTCTTTCTAACTCTTATTCTTTATATATCCTTTGTCTGTCTGTGTCTCTCTCTGAATCAATAAGAAATCTGTTATTAAGATTGAAGTAATCCAATAAGAAAACTGAGTTTCCAAAAGCAAAGTGATTAATTTCTTTTAATACGTTTCCACAGAATAGCCATTATTGCTTTGTTTCTAGATCACTAAGAATAAAGCTTTAGATTTCAGAATCTTCATAAAACCCTGTATATAGTTTTTGCTTTATTTAATTATAGCATTATGTATCATGACCTTAACATATAAAAGATTACTTTGCGGTTTGGCAATCAGGGAATACTGAGATTCTAACATCATTCCTTTGATGGTGTTCATAATCCCAGTAACAGCAACAACTACACATCAGTAAACAGTTCATCATAGATGATGATGCGGATGATGATGATGATGATGAGAACAAGAACAACAACATTAACAGAGATAATAACTATCAGAAAATGCGAATGCTGACATTTTTAAGTTGGAAAACTGCTTCGGCAAAGGAAGCTGGAGATATATTTTGAAACAGATTTGCAGCATCTTATCACGAGCTAAGAGAAAATTCAAATGTCATATATTTGTTAATTAAGCACTAGTTGTCATGAAATTATTTACAAACCGATTTTCCTGTATTTCTTAAGTATGAATGCAACAGTGTGTATGCATATGTGTGTGTGTGTGTGTGTGTGAGTGCGTGCGTGCATGCATGCATTCTGATGCATGTTTATTTTTTTTCATATCCTCAGATATTTTCAATTTCAGTAACATGAAAGACTAACATTTTGAATGATTTGAAAGATTTTAAAAGTCAATCAGCATTTCAGCTATAAAATAAATTAACATTAAATCATATATTTTTTAATTAAGGGGTGCATAATAAGGGACCAACATACCATATTCTTGATAATGCCATGCATATATAATGATGGTGTATCTTGTAAACTCTCTCCTA
>NC_043011.1:46437480-46454980 GCF_006345805.1 Octopus sinensis
TGAAAACAGGTGTGGGTTGGTGACAAGAAAGGTATCCAGTCACAGAAAATCTAATCTACCTTCTCAAATTCCATCTAACCCATGCAGGCATGGAAATGTAGACATATGATGATGATGATGATGATGGTATAATTTTAGGACAATCAGGCAAACCTGAACAAGGCACCAACTCTTTTATTGGCGTGAATTTCAGATTTGACTGAATTACTCCTTGATGTGATAATTTTCTAACATGAATTGGAAAGAAAATGGTGATTTATTTCATTAAACATTTCTCATTGCTATGCACTGGAAACTCTCCAATGGGATCCAAGGGTTTATATTTACAAAGCTTCCATATAAAATAATTTCCGTTAAATTCACAACTAAAAGCACAAATTTAAAGTCTGAGATTGGCAGCTATTTACAAATTAGCTGGAAAATCACAGAATGAATTATTAATGATGAGGTTGACAGCCATCACTGACCTGAATGACAGCTAAGTACAATTGATAGCAATTCTCTCTTTACCCCTCATAAAAAGCTTTCAGCATCTTCCTTGCCATCTATTCCTGTCAATGGAAGATAATATAAGAGATGCTGAAGGGAACTCAATATATTCATGTGACATTTGCTATACAGACTTTGACAAAGATCAAATAAATATTCCCAATTGCACACAAATAGCTCCACACTTACAGCAGAAATTTCAGAACAATATCAATAAAAATCGTAGACCTTATTGCAAAATAGAGAAAGATGAGGCTGAGATGTATGCAGTAGCCAAATGGTATAGATGTGAGAAAGAAGAATTAAATGGAGTTGGTAGTGGTGATGCTATAAATATATAATACCAATAAAGAAAGTGCAAAAATGGAAAGCAATTTTCATATGATTTCCTCCTTTTTACAAAAAAATGTCTGATTCAATAACTAAACTGTTTATATACATACATACATACATACATATATATATATATATATATATATATATATAGATATATATAAAGATACAATAATCAGAAAACAATTCTATAGAAAGTGTTTATATATATGAATGTATTAGTAGCACCTTTCACAACAAACCCTTAGCAAATAATTTGAAGTTAGAACTTATAGACATTGCACTTTGGAGTTCAATTGCGTATCATCATCCATAATTTTGTAAATACTGACTGACACTTTTCTCTAATAATCACAAGAGTACAACATGGATTCCTTATGAAGTCTGATGGCAGTCATTCAGTTGAAATATTTACCAACTCAATAGTTACTCCATTTTGAGTAATTCAGCTTTGTTATGTACCAATTGCAAAAAATTCAAAATGCAAATTATGAAGCTTCTGAATTTGCAAACAGCTATAAGAACAAGTGACATTATGTTTGCAGATATATTTATATCATAATATCTGAACAATTGGGCATTTTGTTGACACAGGTTTCACTAGGTCAATTACAGAGTCATTGCTTTTTCACATTAAGAACAGCAAAGTAGCATCTATACCACCATGGACTTCACTCAAGGAACTCCACTTTCACTTTTTCACTAATGTTCTCATATGTTGCTAATATAAACACCCATATACACATATAAAAACACACACACACACACCACACACACACACACACACACAAACATATGTATGTATATGTGTGTATAAATATTCATATACATATGTGCATGTGTGTGTGTGCATATATGTGTATATATATATATATATATATATATATATATATATATATGTATGTATATATATATATATATATATATATATATATATACATACATACATATATATACTTCATATATACGTATATTTTTACATATCATCATCATCATTTAACGTCCGCTTTCCATGCTAGCATGGGTTGGACGATTTGACTGAGGTCTGGCGAACCAGATGGCTGCACCAGACTCCAAACTGATCTGGCAGAGTTTCTACAGCTGGATGCCCTTTCTAATGCCAACCACTCAAAGAGTGTAGTAGGTACTTCTACATGCCACCAGCATGGAAGCTGCTCTGGCAGTTATCCCACTCGAATGGAGCTGTTAGTGCTCCACTGGCACAGGTGCCAGTCATCGAATTTGGTTCAATTTTAATATATACTCTCCTATATATTACATAATATGTATATATACACATATGTACACATGCAAGCACACAAGGAGCTTCTGTACAGTTTCCATGTATGAAATTCTAGTCATAACGTAGCAAAGTTGTAGAAGTCAACACAAGGCTATAATAGAAGACACTTATCATATTGCTGCAAAATAAATTTCTTAACCATAAAGCCATGCATATGGCAATTGTACACATCATTTCCTCTTGCCTGATAGTAAGAAAAAAATAAAGTAAAATAAAAAAAAAAAAATGAAACTGTACACAAAACTCATGTCATACAGAAGAAAATGTTGCCTGATTAAACAAACCAGAAATTTAATGAAAGCTACTGTATTCAATAACTCAATTTAACTTTTAGTTAACATATACAATATTGACAAGCTGCCATTTAAAATCTAAAATCAGTGACCAATAATTTCTAATGATAAGTTGCTCAGTTTTACCAGCCAGTACATTATAGATTAATAGAGTTCTTCAAAGATGGACAAAATGCTGTTATTGATATTATGTATGAAAATTTGAAAAGTATTCAGACACTAAGTGTTTTTAAAAGATATCATTGAATTTAACAGATGCAAAACTTCTGAATGTCAACAGAGTAGAGGAAATAAAAGCATACAAGTAGTTCTGAACTCATTCTTAAGGGAGACCGTTTGTGTAGTTGGAGTAAAGCCCTCACCAAGAATAGTGCAGTGGGAAGAAGTCTAAAAGTTAAGCAACATGCCTGAAAACAGCAAGAGGAAATGTCATACAAGGGCTGTAATTTTAAAGTGCTAAGTATGAGTCAAAATATATTACCCACAAAATGCTGAAATTGAGAAGTAGATAAATGACTACGAGAGTTCTGAAATATTCTATGTAGATAAAAAAATTCACGTGGCCGTGTGGCAAGAAACTTGCTTCCCAACAACATGGTTCTAGGTTCAGTCCCACTGTAAGTGAAATTTTATACAATTAAAATCCATGGTAGCCCATTATAATACTATGTATTCAGTTCACACTCTAAAGCATTGATGACCACAAAGGCATCTGTCCGTAGAAAACAGCTCAATGAACTGGGTGACTGAGCCATAGTCCTCCAACATATTTAAGAGAATATTAACTCCAAATAAGAATTAACCTGAATTGTAACAACCCATCCAACCCATACCAGCATAGAAAGTGTACATACAATGATGATGATGATGGTGGGTGTGTGTGTATGTGTATGTGTGTGAGTATGTCTGAGACCACCTGACACAAAAATTGGTGCATTGGTGCTCTATTTTAATATAAAATTTTGCCTTTAATTCTTCTTCAAGGTTGATAACCTAAATACCAGACAAAGCACTACAGTCAATAAAGTTTACTAAAGCCTTTGAATACCCTGTCTTAGCATATTTTAAGGGGCTAAATATGAATTAAATCGTATTGCCAAAAAGAAGATTAGATTAGGAAACAGCTAAATGACCACAAGTGTTCTGAAGTATTCTGTATCATAAAGCAATTAGAGGAAGAAATTCAGATAGTGCTGTCTCATTTGGTAGTCAGTTTTGCCTTTAATTCTTCTGCAAGTTTGATAAGCTAAATTGCCGACAGAGCATTGCAGCCAATATAGTTAGCAAATGCCTTTGAATGCAGCGTCCTAGCATGGTGGAAGTTTAATGAGTGAAACTGCTAATAGAACATGAAAAGAATTGGGATAAATGATTGAGCTCCTTTCGAATGTTGGGTTCCATGGAAGCAATGACTGAGACCTTTGGCATTATGTTGTGCTTGAGAAGAAGTCCCATCAAGCCAAGCAAAATCACTGTCATGGCAGATTCCAGTGTCATGCAAATGGCACCCATGCTGGTGGCACGTAAAAGCACCCATTACACTCTTGAAGTGGTTGATGTTAGGAAGGGCAACCAATTGTAGAAACCATGCCATATCAGACTAGAGTCTAGTGCAGCCTTCCAGCTTGCCAGTCCTGGCTAAACCATCCAACCCATACCAGCTTGGACAACAGACGTTAAATGATGATGATGATGATGATGATGATGAAAAGAAATGAGGTAAGACAAAGATGACTATTTAACGTACAAACACTTATTCTGATTATTTACACACCAGCTCTTTCCTAATTTGTAATATCTTTGTATTTTAATATCAAATAAATAAGGAGATAATAAATTTCGCAGTATCAACCTCATCAACAGCTTGGTAAATAAGAATTCCTTTAACCTCAGTATATAAATATAGGTTTCTAGCTTGAATCCAGTTTTGGACTGTATACACACACCAATGATTGGATACAAAAACTGACTGAAATATAAAATAGATGTAAATATTGTGCAACTGTTCTTCTCTAAAGATGAGGTTAACAGTTGGAAACACATCTCACACATTTGAATATTTACTCCTTAATAGTACTATGAATAAAAAAAATAATTTTCAAAAACAAACAAATTTAGTTGTGTTTAAAAGAGAGAGAAATAGAGGGTAACATTGTGTGACATTTTCTTCACTCACACATTAAAATATATACAGAAAATACAGAAAAAAATTATTTTAAAATAAGTAATAATCTATTTCAGTATTAAGGAACTATGCCTCTGGTAAAACATTTAAAGTGAAATATTTTTTAATATACTGAAGATGTCATACGCGTAAGTAAACGAATGTAAGGTAAATGAATGTAAAATTACTTTAAAAATTTTTAGTTACTCAAAATGAGAAAGAAAAATACACAAGTAAAGAGAAAACAATGCATCAAGCAGATATTTTTATTGCAAATATCTTAGCTTTTTTTGTAAAATGATATCTAAGCATACAAGAAGTATATAACGTTAATAAATGAAAACGAAAATGGAAATTATTTCTGAGAGAATAAAGTTTCCAAAATCAAACACACACCACACACATTCATATATATATATATATATATATATATATATGTGTGTGTGTGTGTGTAAATATGTAATTATATATATAAATATAAATATATATATAATATAAATATATATAAATATATATATATATATATAAATATATATGCATATATATATTTATATATATATATATATATATATATAAATATATATATATATATAAATATATATATATATATATAATAAATATAAATATATATATATATATATATATATATACATATATATATAAATATATATGCATATATATATATGCATATATGCATATATATATATACATACATACATACATACATACATACATACATACATACATACATATATAATAATAATAATAATAATAATAATAATAATAATAATAATAATGATGATGATGATGATGATGATGAGATGATGATGATGATAGTGATGGTGATGATGATGATGACGATAACAATAATAACAGTTTCAGAATAGTTTTTAGAAAAGAAAATTTGTTGACAATATTCCAAATGCCTGAGTGAAATGCACTTAAATTCGGAAAAGCTCAAAGAAATATATCCAGTTTAACACTTTTTATATCTCAAATTAAGTATAATTTTGAATAATATTTAAAGTTGTAATTAAAAACAAAAAAACTTTCATTGATTTGTTCATCTTCAGGGCTTAAGACTTTTGTATATAAAACAGAGGCGATTTATACAAAATATTTGAGCAGCGGAGTATTTCAACATGGAGAGAAAATGAACAAACTTACTTAAACCTTCCACAGTTCTTTGGAATACTGTTTTAAACAACATCTAGTAAATATTCCATTGTGGTGGTAAAAGAACTTACCTAAAAAATACAAAAGATAAACATATATGTATTAAACAAGTGAAAAAAGATATAAGATAAAATTAAAAAGGCTGTGAAAAAAATTATGCTGAAAAATAATGCTTTTTATTTCAGAATCATGGCCTTAATGAACTGGTGGATGTTTATCTGAAGAAAAGATTTTAAAACATTATAAAATTACTTATTACTAACACATACTATACAAAACACGACCTTGTATTTTCACAAGTACATAAAAATCATAAACACATGCATAAAGTTAATTTTGTGTTTAGTCTTGATACAAGAAAACATTTACTGTAAAGTAGGTACAAGAATAGAAATTAGTTAATTTGTGTTAGAATTATCGCTATACTTTGGTTATATATAATTATCCCATATTTTGATTAACAATATTTTAATGATATATTAGATGTAAATTAAGTGATACATTAACAAGGCCACAACCCATTGGCTGAGGCATTGAAATGCTACTATAATAGAGCACTGCCTAAATTTCATCTATGTCAGAAAATATTAATCAAATATATAAATTTCCTCTGTTTGGATTACTTCTTTTTATACAATAACTAGCAATATAGCCCGGCGTTGCTCAGGTTTGTTTTTTAGTTGCGCTTAAAACAGCAGACTTTGATGTCGCATTAACAAAGTTTTGACATAGTTTCAATCGTTTTTGTAAAGTAAAAATGTTGCATTATGTAGCTTGTTATTCTCTTTAAGTGAACATTTTTCTGGTTGAAATATACCGAAAAATGGTGACACAGCAGTCAAAAAATCATAAAAAATAGGGATTTTCATAGAAAAAAGCACCTTTTTGATGTAAATAATTTTTGATGTTAACATGGTCCAATTTCGATTTTTTCTTCTACGGAATGAAGAGCAAGCCTTCTTCTATCATACTCTTAATTGTGGTCAACATGAGTCGCAGGGTCTCAGAGGAGATGGTGTTAGTTTAAGGCTACCAAACCTGCCACATACACACACAGACAACTTCAGCTTTATATGTATAGATTAATTTTAGCTGAGTCTCTGTAGCTGGCTTTCTACCATTCACCAGGCAATGTTTTACAGATTTTTATGAGAACAATTTGGTTTTTTTATTCAGCTGGTATAATGACATATGATGACTGAGTGATGAGTAAAGTCATAAAAAAAAAATCATTACAATTTTGAGATGTTTCTGCTAACTAATTATTTAAAATCACATCATTCACAAGGATTGATAAAATAGAGAAAACAAAAAAAAACTGGTATTTAATATGACTGGCCTCACTACTTGGTTGTTAATCAAATGAAAATTATTCATAAATCATCATCTGTAGGAAAGCTAGTAATGCATGTGCATGTGTACCAGCTGCACCAAAATACTATCTATAATGGAACATTAATATATGTTAATGTTCCTATCCACACCAATCAGTATTGATGTTTTATTAGACTATGTGATATCGATGTTTTAATCTCTTGTGAAATCTAAACAACTACTGATATTTAGATATACAATTGCTATGAAAATTCTCATGGTTATGTCATACTTAAATGAATTAGTTAAACAGAATCTGATTATAGTTCCTCCTCCTCTTCCCAATAACAACCACCACAAATAACAAGCAGTGCAGGAGTATAGTTGGTTTTTACAAACAATTCAAGTGGCAGCACTACTTTCTCTCTTCTCTTTCAGATGAAAGGCAAGGGCTCAAAATACTAGATTCCTCATTCCTCACAGCAACTGATCTTATTATTGACACTCCTGTGAACTAATTGTTTACTAATACAGGCCAACACCAGTTTACAATTATTTGAGATTTTACCTTTCTAAATAGTTGCTTGGCCTGTACAATACACATGAAAGTCAAATAACTCTCAATAAACACTATTAAATAAATAAATAAATGTGCCCTTTTAAAACCTAGCCAGGCTCATGGTCCCGGTTTCCTGGTTTCTATGGTGTATGTGTTCCCAGCTGAACGGGACGCCAGTCCATTGCAGCATTACTCATTTTTGCCAGGTGAGTGGACTGGAGCAATGTGAAATGAAGAGTTTTGCTCAAGAACACAACGCGTCACCCGGTCCAGGAATCGAAACCACAATCTCATGATCATGATGCTGACACCCTAACCACTTAGCCACATGCCTCCAATTGAAACACTATTACTATTTATAAATCAGAATCGTGTTTGAAGTCCAAGACCAGTATGGCTTACTATAAAGAAGAAAATTTTGAATGTTTTCCTCATTTAGTTATCTCTATGTTATAAGTCTATTAAAGTTCTGCTCAATCAGAGCTGACAAGAGCTCTGTTAAAAAAAACAAAATATAACAAATAAAATGTACATATGTTAAATAAAAAACACTGTAAATAAACTACTTGCTATGTCTAAGTGATGCACTCTAAATTAATAGATTTAAAAATAACACTCAGATAAGTTTGTTCAAACTGGTTAGATTTTGTTTGGTTAACGGTGAAGCCGTCATCTACTGTGTAATGGAATTATATTCAGCCATTGAATATTGGATTCATATGTATCAAGCAAAATTTTACCAGTTTGGACGAACTTCCTTACAGAAAAACATTTCAATGTTGCTTAACAAGTCCAGCTTAGTACACAAATTTATCACTATTCACTATTCTGTTCTATTTCATTTCATTCATTTTTTTTATGTAAACCTAGGTTTATTCATAACTTTTGAAAACTTAACTTTGACTTAAATTCATTTACATTATAATACTGTATATGAGCTGCACCAATGAGGAAACACTAATTGTACACATATGATGGAACAATGATATCCCTCTCACCCACATTCCATTAATATGCTTAACTTGGGCATGTGATATCAGTCTTAATCTCCAAACTAAGGTTAGAGTAATATTTAAAATAGCTGTCATTGGACTATAAGTTGGATTACTCTTTTACTTATTTCAGTCGTTTGATTGTGGCCATGCTGGAGCACCGCCTTTAGTCGAAGAAATCAACCCCAGGACTTACTATTTGTAAGCTTAGTACTTATTCTTTCGGTCTCTTTTTGCCAAGCCACTAAGTTACGGGGACGTACACACACCAGCATTGGTTGTCAAGCGATGTTGGGGGGGGGAGACAAACACAGACACACAAACACACACACACATATATATATACATATACACGATGGGCTTCTTTTAGTTTCCGTCTACCAAATCCACTCAAAAGGCTTTGGTCGGCCTGAGGCTATAGTAGAAGACACTTGCCCAAGGTGCCACGCAGTGGGATTGAACCCTGAATCATGTGGTTCGTAAGCAAGCTACTTACCACACAGCCACTCCTGAATTGTAAGTAAAAAACAAGCACTATCAAAAGCTTTATTTTGGCTACCTTTCAACTTTCACCTATGATTTATATTAAAAATTAACAAGGTGACTGGAGACAAAAGAATTATTTTCATATACATTACAGAATACTAAACTATAACTGGATTCAAACTCCCACTCTGTGAAAGTCTGAATCCAGTTAAATATCATGTAATAAATATTATTTCTTAAAGCAAAAAAGTAATAAAGTCTACTGGATGGAAAACAGTATATTGAAGTAGGAGTGAGAAAATGACTTGACATGAAAATACTGTTAAAAATTAAAACTTATTAATGCGCCGCCCCGACTGGCGTCTGTGCCGGTGGCACATAAAAAGCAACATCCGAACGTGGCCGTTGCCAGCCCCACCCCGACTGGCTTCCGTGCCGGTGGCACGTTAAAAGCTCCAACCGATCGTGGCCGATGCCGGACCCCCCTGGCACCTGTGCAGGTGGCACGTAAAAAGCACCCACTACACTCGTGGAGTGGTTGGCGTTAGGAAGGGCATCCAACTGTAGAAACTCTGCCAGATCAGACTGGAGCCTGGTGCAGCCCCTGGCTTCCCAGACCCCGGTCGAACCGTCCAACCCGTGCTAGCGCGGAAAACGGACGTTAAACGATGATGATGATGATGATGATGATGATGAGATAAAATAGTTGAAGAGAAATCCATATATATATTTATATATATATGTTAAGAAAAATTCTCAAATATCCTGAAAATGTTGCTTGTTTACAATGAGTCAATTAAGTGGGATATAACTCCAATGATCTTACAACAATTATTATAATAGCTTATTCATTGTAATGCTTTTGAAGAAATTTGATATCTGATGAGTGAATAGAAAATAAATAAAAATTAGTTACAAAATGAATTTAGAAAAAAATTAAAATCTAAAGTATATCGACTACAAACGTAATTGCAATTACATTCTCAAACAGAATTCTGATATCAGATAACAAAAGAAATAATGTTTTTCAGTTGGAAAAAAAAACCCAAAAACAAAACAAAACTAGTTGTAAGCAATTGGAATACAGCTACTAGAAATAGAGGAACATATTGATCCTAACATTAATCAATAACAATTATCAGTTATTAATTTAGATATAGTATGGATTAATAAATATAATAATGACAGATAAAATTAAACTGAAATATCAAGCATAATATATATACATATATATATATATATATATATATATATATATATATATTATATATATATATATATATATATATATAATATATATATATATATATATATACATATATATATATATATATATTATATATATATATATATGTATACATATACATATATATACATATGTACATATATATAATGGCTGACATGTGCAATATCTTATTTTATCTATGAGCGGATTACATAGAAATGATATTCAATTCAACTTGATCCCCCTGTTAGTTCTTAAAATCTTTGTTGACAAGCTCTTTACAAAAAGAAAAAAAATAATAGATAAATAAAATACAGATAAAACATAAAGAAAAATAGGAAAAAATATAGAAAAATTTTTAAAAAGCAGGTATTAATGATAAAAATGTAAAAATTGAATTATCTCTCTCTTTACAAATGTTTTATTTGTTGATAAATGACTAAAGAAATATATGGTTAAAAAAAAAAAGCTATTTTTCATAGTTTTCAAAAAGCTTTTAGAAAACAAAATCAAAGACTGTCTAAAACTGCTGTGGCTAGATACTCTACAAAATTTGAATGTCATCAATTCATTACTTATTATCTTCATCCATATCATCATGAAAATGGTCTTGTCCTGTATTAGTAATTATTATTATAATATAAAAGAAATTATTATTAAAATAATAATAATAATAATAATTTTTTTAATGTCTACCTTCCATGTTATAATAATAATAATAATGATAATAATAATAATTGTGTACAGTGCTCAGGTGCACTACAACTCATCTAAAGTGTATATATAATCAGGTGTAGTTTCGGCGGATTTCGGAAAGCATGAGGGCCTTAAAGGATGCAGTGTCATGGCAGTCAACAACTGACGCAGGCAGTTTATTCCATGCTTCAGCAACTCTGAGCGTGAAAAAATGTTTCCGAAAGTCATGGGAGCTGTGTTGTTTTCTGACTTTGTAGGCATGTCCACGTGTGTTAGACACATGGAGATCAAAAAGGTGTTCAGTGTTGTTGTTGGTGAGGTGGTTGATAACTTTGTGGGTATTTACCAAGTCCGTCGCCAGATGCCGGAGCTTCAGTGAATCCATGCCCAGGGAAACAAGGCGCTCAGAATATGGTAGGTGTCTGATGGAGGGTATGCGTTTGGTTGCACGTCTCTGGACAGATTCCAGGAGGTCAATGTTCTGAGCAAGATAGGGGTTCCAAACTGATGATGCGAATTCCAAGTGTGGTCGTACCATAGCTGTATACAGTTTTAAATAGATGGCTGGAGAGCGGCTAACAAAAGTCTTGCTGAGTGATGCCAAGACACCCTCGGCCTTCTTGACAATTTTAGAGATATGCTTTGTCCAACGCAAATCACTGCTGACAGTGATGCCTAGGTCACGCTCGCAAGAGGATTTCTTGATAGTATGTGGATGCAGGGTTTTTTCTCCCAAAATGCATGGTGGTACACTTGTCCACAGCCAGTTTCAGTTGCCAGTCTGTGATCCATTGCTGCATTGTGTCTAGGTCTGATTGCAGGAAAGAGTTGTAGACATCAGGATCAGTCCTCTTGATTTCAAGGTACAGCTTGATGTCGTCTGCATATTTCAATACTGTGGCATTCTTTAAATTGGCATCTATGTCATTAATGTATGCCACAAACAGGAGGGGACCAAGGACAGATCCCTGTGGTACACCCGATGACATCTCATATGGTGTAGAGTGCTGTCCTAGAACTGTGACTACCTCCTTTCGGCTGAGGATGAAGGATTTCAACCAGTTAAAAAGGTCATCCCCCACACCCATTGCAGAGAGTTTCACCATAAGCCTTTTGTGTGGCACAGAGTTGAAAGCCTTAGCAAAGTCAAGGTAGACAACATCCACCCATGAGCCACTGTCAGTGATCTGAGTAATGTCCTCAAGGAACTTGACAAGCTGGTCACTGCAGCTGGAGTTAGGGACGCATGGGTGGAACTAAAATAATGATAATAATAATAATAATAATTATTATTATTATTATTATTATTATTGTTATTGAGAGAGCAATGCATGCCATCAAAAGGTCTCTGAATAAGGGTTGTTTAAGGATGTTGAACGAAACGCCCATGTTTCCAAATGTGAATTATCCAAACCCCAAAGAATTCCTTTCAACACATGGCTATGATGCATCCCTGCACTACTGCTGCTCATGATCAGAAATGCACATATAATCAACCACCAGGGGACATGCTCAACTTGTTAAGATCAAACAAGTGACAAGCAAATGTGTGGTAATGAGCAGAATATTTGTTGCAGCCCATCTTTTATACCAAGACAAAACAATGTACATTTAATGCACTCTCACTACTTCTGCTCGTGATCAGAGATGCACATATCGTCAGCTAGAATCGTTAGCCTGTAGGGCAAGATGCTTACTGACACTTCATCTTTATGTTCTGAGCTCAAATTCCGCCAAGGTCAACTTTGCTTTTCTTCCCTTTTGGGGTCATTGAAATAAGTACAAGTTAAGCACTGGAGTCAGTGTAATTGACTTACTCCCCCCACCCCAGAATGACTATTCTTGTGCCAAAATTTGACACCATTATTATTATCATTATCATTATTAAGGCAGTGAGCTGGCAGAATTGGACAAAATAATTAGCAACATTTTGTTTGTCTTTACATTCTGAGTTCAAATTTTGGCAAGGTTGACTCTGATTTTCATCATTTCAAAATTATAGAATAAGCACTGGTTAAATGCTGGGGCCCATGTAATCAACTAATCCCCTTCCATAAAACTGCTGGCCTTGTGCTTATAATAGAAAGGATTATCCTCATCATTCTGATAATTGAAGTGGTGAGTTGGCAGAATTGATAGCATGACAGACAAAATGTTTAGTGACAATTCATCCGTCTTCACATTCTGAGTTCAAATTCTGCTGATGATTCTTATCCTTTCAAGGTCAATAAATTACAATGGGGAACATTTCAAAAAAAATTTTTTAGTTGTCTTGCTTTTTGCAATTAGTCCTACCTAATTTGATGGCATTGGGTTCAGAAATTCCCTCAGAAATGTTCTATCATGTCAAGCTTTTTATTAAACAGGAATTTTTACCAAAAAATGTCAATTTTATCATTAAATGCAATACTGAAATAAGAAACTAACATAAACCAAATAGTACTTTTTATTGTTTAACAGATATATTACACAAAATGTTTAATTACACATCTTAGAATAGATACTTCTGTCAAACTTGAGTTCTAACTTCTTAAGGAATGAATTACCACTTTGTTGCTTTATGTGAAAAATTGCATCATGACAGTCTCTTTGCAGTGATCAGCAACAGACAGCACCATGTTGGTGTTCCACCTGCCTTGATATCTAGTCCCCACATTCTCGATATCTTAGTGGAATCTTTTTTCTTGCTCATCACTATTACCTTAGGATTTTCAAGGAAGTAGTCCAGACGACTGTGCAGGAAATGCACATTTACATTCATGTTGCAGTCCAATTACTAGAAAACTGGTTAACAGGGTCTGCACAAGATCTTCATTATTTGATAGCTTCCTGATTCTCAGGAAATCAGATACAACTGCAGCAAAAGGATTCCATGCATCTTTTTCAATGCCAGACATGCTCTCCAAAAATAGCTCCTCCTGCGATAGTCACCTAATAAGTGGCCCATTAAACACACCAACCTTATTTTTCTCACAAGACAAAGCTGGAAACTTTCTGCTTAAGTATTTGTAACAGTCAATGCCTCAATTTTTCAACACATGTTTTGCACACTAAATGGGATGCTCAAGCTTTGTCTTGTCACCCAGTTTCATGCTAGAGTAAGTAATGAAGTAAGGTAAGCTTTCTTTACAAATTCTGTGATTTTGTTTCACTGCCTAATCCAGAAATAAGCAGAAGACATCGGGACTGATTTTACATTCTCTTCTCTCACAGCAGTCCATATTTCTGAAAACCTGTTCAAGCCAGTTGTCAGCTGGGTAAGCATTTTCAGAATAGTCAACAGTTATAAAGTAAGCAAATGCAGATTCGTGATGGCAAAGTTCAATAGAGAGTATACACAACATGAAGTTCTTTTTACAGTTCTTTGACCATGCTTAACAAAATGTGACCTTGACACATGTTACATCACAATCAAAACATTAAGGGCACATTCAAAATACCAATTTTCATAAGAGACAGTTAAAAGTTCAACAAAACATGTCTCATCTACTTTGCAATAATACGATAATCACACTAAATTAAGCAAAGTGTGAACATATCTGCAGATAAATTCTGCAAATATGAGACATAAGGTGTTAAGGGGCAGAAAAATATGTTGTTCCTTAACATCTAATTGTATAAAGGACATTTCTGTCATCATTATGACATTTGAAACTGGCTTGGTTGTAAATACTGAAAGTTGCTCAAGTCTGATACATTTCATTTACTAAAGATACTTAAACCATGACTTTTGTTTCCACTTTTGCAGTTGTAGTTACTTACTTTAAGTGACATTGAAAACCTATGTTTTCAAAGTCATGTCAAGCTCCATACATGGGTTCACATTTGATGAAGTCAAATCTATCCTTAGAAATGGTGACAATACCAGAAATATTGAAAAATGGACATCTCAGTTTGTGGAAAATCTTGACGTACTAGAGCAAAATGGATTTCAATTTTTAAATAAGTACCCCCAAAATAGTAGGAGACATGTCTCCAACATCAGACAACAAAACCCCAGTCTTATGTACCATTGAAGCATTGGGGCCCATGTAATCGACTGATAGCTTCCCCAAAATTTCAGGTCTAGTAGTAGAAAGAATTATTCTATAGTATTATATATATATATATATATATAATACTATATTATATTATATATTATATATATAGTATTATATATTATATAGAATTATATCTATAGTAGAAAGAATTATTATCATTATTATTATAGTTATCGTCATCATTTATATTCTTTATACAAAGAGTGAGAGAAAAAGTTTTAAACTCAGTTCATTTTTTATCATGGACAAGAAAATTTTAGAAAAACATTTGTTTACATTCTTGAAATTGTACAAAATTTAACTAGTCATTTTTACATTGACTTTGGCTGATTCAATTAGTTAAATTTCTAAATTGAACAAGATTAACAAATAAGACTAATACAGTAACATTTTTTTTTTTCAGTAGTAAACATTTGTGTTTTAGAAATTAATGTAGATTTCTAAATGAGAAAAAAAAAGCCGCTGGAAAGAATAAAATCATTTATTCTTAAAATCTTCGATTCCATTGCAGTTCTTTTTCTTTACTAATATAAAATTTTCTCTCTCTATCCTGCTGATAAATCTCATATATAAGAATCATTATTTTTTATGTATCATCTGAATGTAAGATACATTTTAAAGTTCTAAGTAGAACAAATATAAAAACATGTAGAAGTTAGATTATTTCATCTTCATTTATTATCAATGTAATATATATATATATATATATATATATATATATAGAGAGAGAGAGAGAGAAAGAGAGAAAGACAGAGAGAGAGAATGTGAGAGGGCAATCCCTTGTCACTTATTCTGAGCTATTTGATTGGTTTAGGATATTCAAGGTAGCAAATAAATTTTGTGTCCAATGTACAAAGTCTATCCCTTGCTTTTCAATTCATAACAAAAGTCCATATCGAAGTTGCCTTCAGTATGCAGTATATTCAATTAAATTCATCAGATATTTTTTACAGTTTCTTAAAGCATTCTTCTATATTTCTAGTATCATTCAAAGAATGGCTTCTTTTTATTTTCATTTAACATGTTTGATGAATTAATAGCAAAGTTTGTGACTTAGCATTCTATAGTTTTATGAGTTAATTTAAAGTTTGGTTTCATGCAGATCTTTCTCTAACTCAGAAACACTATCAATGCTGCTTTAAGAGGTTTATGATGGATATAAGGGACTGACATCAAAATATAAACTCCTACATAAGTTCCCTTGGTATTACATGTTAATTCACCATCACTATAATAATTAAATGTCCACTTTTAAATACTTCAATGAGTCAGACAAGAACTTTTGAGGTAGAATTTCTATGGCCAGATGCTTTTCCTGTTGCCAACCCTTACCTATTATTTACAAGGTAATAGTTCCCACAATCCATGTCAGTATGGACAATGGATGTTAAATGATGATGTTATGCCCTGACATACTCTCACAGAAGATTGGAAACAAGCGATGACACATGTATGACAAAGATACACATTTACAACAATCACATGATGTCAAGACAAGGGTACACACAAACACATTTACATCATCATCATCATCAGCGTTTAACGTCCGCTTTCCATGCTAGCATGGGTTGGACGATTTGACTGAGGTCTGGCGAACCAGATGGGTGCACCAGACTCCAATCTGATCTGGCAGAGTTTCTATAGCTGGATGTCCTTCCTAATGCCAATATATACATATATGATAAGTTTTTTTTCAACCTGGGGCATTAGTAGAAGACACTTGCCATGCGGTGGGACTGAACCCAAGACCACATGGTTAGGAAACAAGCTTCTTAACTACACAGCCATACCTGTCAGTTCTAGAATAAAAATATGCTATATATATGTGAATGTTGGGTGATGGAAGAAGTGCTTGAAACCATATACTTGTAGATTTGTGAAAACTTAAGGGATTGATGACTGGCAAGTTTCTTCTTTGAACAACTGCTAGAGTGATTAAAATGAATAAAATGTGTTTCTCCCTCATCTAAGAGCCTAAATGAATAGTTAAAGGGACGTTTTGCAAAGGCATTCTAAATCAGTACATCATAATTGTCAAAATGCAATTGGAGTGGAGCTTAGGGGAAAAGGAGTTGAGAAACACAGCTTTATCTTTTATTATATGAAATCATCTGTTATTTTCAGTAACAGCCATATAGTTATACTATACACGTGACTGATCAAAGCAAATAGTTAATAGAATTTCAGATTGTTAATTTCACTTCAATGACTAAAATAAAATACTGTAGAAATGCATTTACAATATTAAAATCAATTTATATAGAATTCAGAAAATAAACTTAAACACAGCTATTTTTTGTCAAATTAAACATCTGTTAATTTTATTAATATTAAAGCAAGAAATATAAACACCAATTTAGCACAGCGAATTAATAATTTATAAAACAATATTTAGGAAATGAAAGGGAGAGACACTAATCTAATATTTTT
>NC_043011.1:46459980-46524980 GCF_006345805.1 Octopus sinensis
TTACAATATATATGACAAGTGTTTTAATGATTCCAATCTTACCTAGGTTACATGTAAGAGAGATACTCACCTAAAGTCAATACAGCTAAATACTCATTGATTTTTTTTTAATCTGATAAGAAAGAGTAAGGTAATTCACTCTACTACATTTGCATGGGATAAGTAAATATTAAATGATGGCTTGACTGATATTAAAAGTAACCCCTCTCAAGCTAAAACCATAAATGTGAGTATTTGAGTAATGCAATCTTTATGTAGTAATTAATGCATTAACTCTTATCAACTTATCTTTGCTGGTCCTTAAATACACAGAACATTTAGTTCTAAACCATATGAAAAAATAGCTAAGATTATCTAATGAAAACATCTACAATATTTGTAATTCTAAGAAGGTGTCACTTCAAAATAAGACCATGGCACTTCAATGTGAGACAGTGGCACTTCAGAGTGAGATTACTGACTTAAAAATGTATCATTGCTTTTCAAAATGAGGATAGCAATTTCAAAGTGAGATTAACACGAAGTTTATCCAGTAGAAAATATAACATAGTGACATTTGTAATGTCAACAATGTAACCTCACCTGGTTAATTATGGCAAAAATTTCATTATATGGTTGTAGTGGCTTCCAGTTCTTTCAAAAGTAAGTACGCCACTGGCACCCAATATCAATTTTCTGAGAATATTATCTCAAAGAATGACTTTAGTAATTAACGGCAAAATTGGTTGCTACTGATAGTGTAAATGATAGAAAGTCCTGCAGTTATTTCAGTCTGTATGGAAAAAGAGGATCTCTGTTGGATTAAGTATAGGCAAAGACTTCAGTAGATGTTTCTAGCATAACTATAGATATCTTGAATGGAAACCACGATCTCTCTCTTTACGCTTTTACTTGCTTCAGTTGTTTGACTGTGGCCATGCTGGAGCACCGTCTTTAGCCGAGAAAATCGACCCTAGGACTTATTCTTTGTAAGCCTAGTTCTTATTCTATTGGACTCTTTTGCCGAACTGCTAAGTTATGGGAATGTAAACACACCACCATCGATTGTCAAGCAATGTTGGGGGAGACAAACACAGACACACAAATATATACACACATACACATACATATATATACATATATACAACAGGTTTCTTTCAGTTCCCGTCAACCAAATCCACTCACAAGGCTTTGGTCGGCCTGAGGCTATAGTAGAAGACACTTGCCCAAGGTGCCACGCAGTGGGACTGAACCCGGAACCATGTGGTTGTTAAGCAAGCTACTTACCACACAGCCACTCCTGTGCCTACATCTTGTGGTGAACAGCTGACTTATTAAATATGAAAATATATCCTGGCCTTCAAAATGCTTATCGAAATAATGGTTTCAAATTTTAGCACAAGGCCAACAATTTCAAGGGAGGGAGTAAGTTGATTTCGTTGACTCCTGTTCTCAACTGATACTTATTTTAGCATCCCTGAAAAAATGAAATGCAAAGTCGACCATGGCAGAATTTGAACTCAGAACATAAATACAGACTAAATGCCACTAAGCATTTTAACCAGCATGCTAATGACTCTGCCAGCTTGCTGCTTTTGTTCATCTAAATAAGGAAAAATGCTTTCAAATTATGCTATATTTATGTAATTATGAAATTCTGTCAAGAACAGTACTTCTGTGCTTGACTCAGCAACAATGATATAAAGTTTTTGTCTTGTCTGTGAAATGCAAGCTGGCCCCAGTCACTGATGCTAGTAGTGCGAAAGTTAAAACTACAGTCATCCAGAAAAAAAAAAATGTTGAATTTTCCAGAGGAAAAAAATATTGTCAAATACTAAATGGTAAATCCAGATCAAGCAACGAATGCATCAAGATAACCATAAGCTATAATGCCAATTTATTCTTGTTATGGACATGTCACCTAAATTTTCTGAGATGCAACTATCATTAACGACAGTCTTTTATGGAAAAAAATCAATCTCATGTTTTTATTTATCCCTCACGATGTGACTAATGCATTGTTATTTATCATCTTCAATAAATACAGATGCATCTCCTCATCAAACTTCATTCTACATCTACTGCCTTTGGGTAAAGTTGCATGCTTTGTTCTCTTTGCATTGCCTGAAATTATCCTGTTTGCAGTCTTCAAATAGATGAGTATGGATTGAGCAAGATCCTTAAAAACCAATCCATGATCATAACAACCAGTGTGTAGTGTTGAACCCTGCCATGTGTGTATGTTTTTTTTTTTTTTTTGCATATGGCTTAAAAAATATTTTTTTACAATATAACTGCTATAAAAAAATATCCATTCCTGCATATGCAATAGAAATAACTATTAACTTCCCTTCAAAAGAATGAGTTTTTCAATTCTGTATTACTCTTTTACTCTTTTACTTGTTTCAGTCATTTGACTGTGGCCATGTTGGAGCACCGCCTTTAATCGAGCAACTCGACCCCGGGACTTATTCTTTTTTCTTTTGTAAGCCCAGTACTTATTCTATCGGTCACTTTTGCCGAACCGCTAAGTAACGGGGACATAAACACACCAGCATCGGTTGTCAAGCAATGCTAGAGGGACAAACACAGACACACAAACATATACACACACAAACATATATATACACATATATACGACAGGCTTCTTTCAGTTTCCGTCTACCAAATCCACTCACGAGGCTTTGGTCGGCCCGAGGCTATAGCAGAAGACACTTGCCCAAGATGCCATGCAGTGGGACTGAACCCGGAACCATGTGGTTGGCTAGCAAGCTACTTACCACACAGCCACTCCTGCACCTATTGTTTATAATATCATAGCATCATATTCTCATACAGTCTTCCATGCTATACCACTGTGTGAAAATACATATGTATTCTTGGTTAATTAAATCATCAATGTTTAAATTTTAAGTAACATCTCATCACTTTAAAATAACTCTTCACAATTTTGAAATTGCTGTTCTCACTTTGAAATTAGATGCCATCATTTAATCGTTCAAATAGTATGGATTGAAAAATTGAAAAAGAAAATCAAAATAAAACAACTTTAACAGGAATAAATTTCAAGCTGCTAATTTTCATTTAATTTATTATTTTATGATGAAGTGCAAGCTGTTTATTAAAATCACTTCATGAGAGTTCAACTCAAAGAATAGATTTGTAATTCTCATCTTAGTTTGAGATCTGTTGATAATGCTGGAGTAAAACATCCATATAAAAGATAACAGAGGACATCAATAAATTCATAGTGAGGAAAAGCAATAGTGTACTATAATAAATGTAAGCTTCTCACAAACCCTTTGTGAAACTCACTTCTAATCCCTAGCTGTAACCGTTTTATTGCAATGCCTCTAAAAAGAGCATGAAGGCTCCACAATATATATTTTTCATTCCTTTAGATCTAAGGTTTTATGTCTTAATAGCAAACCAATAAAGCGGCAAACTCTTCTTTCAAAGGAATCGTGACCATCAAGAGAGATTGGATGACATGTTCATAGAAAGCTGACAAATGTAATGGCAAGTTGAAAACACATGGATGAATGCTTACCAGGTGTGTATAATTAATGAAATGCATGAGCGAAAGCCATGGTTGAGTTAGAATTTCTATACTTAACATCATCTCTAATTTACCATCTCTTGTACATTTAACATCATCCCTAATTCATCATCCTTTCAACCTTAACATCGTCTATAATTAGTAAGCTCTCTATTATCCAGCCCACTGAAATGGATAAACATTTGACAAACTGGAGATTATTAGAGTTATGCGCATACCAAGGACTAAAATATTAGCATACCAATTATGAAAAATGACCTTGTATGCTTTTGGCCATTCAATTTGAAATCATGCTAACTGGGACCAGACAGCTGTTATAGTTTGGGGTGGAGAAGTCTCTGGCAGCTGATTAAGATATTGGATTGCTGAAGGTCATGAATACAAATTAATCAATGGAAATTTTCTTATTTATCAAGGAGATACAAATTACTATTATTGCATCAATCTCTCTACTTAAAGATATATAACATACACACATTGTCGAGCAGTAATATAATCCAGTTAAAGAGAACCTACTTCAAGAAATTAAGTAAATATCAGAATTTACAAAATTTGAAACTTATAAATTATTAAAACAATATTAAATAAAAAATATTTCAAACTGTTTACCTAAAATGTACAACAAACACATATTCTGTAATTTAAAACGTACATATGTTAATCCATTTACATAGATCTTAGAATACTAAGATCTAGACAGTTGGTGATTAACACAGTTTTGTAGTATTAAGTGGATGAGAACCAATCTTTTCTTCAATAGAATTCTCATCTGTTGTAATTGATAATGTAAAATATCATGTCTCTCAATCATTTAATCAAATTGAGAAAAGATAGTTTCTTGGAATATAGCAAGACGTGTAATGAAATATGAACATGCCATCAAAATATTGTGTATTACTTTGCACATTCATCCATTTTTTACTCGTTAAAATACCTATTTTAAACAAGCAATTTTTTTATTTAAAAAAATTAATAATTACTCAACTACACTTATTAATTATTTATTCTCTAAATCTCAATACAAAATATATTTGTTGATATAAGACATTTATAATGGATATAATGGGATGGAAGTTTTATGATACCTGTGGAGTATCTCATCCTCCCATTATAATTATTTTTGTAGTTTCAAGGATCTGGAACATGAAGAAGAAGTTTACAAGTGGAGTACAATTCAAGAGCCATTTATTTACAGAGTTCTTGTTCATGTGGTTTTCTCTCAGTGACCATCTTTGTAGCAGAACGTGGTTTGTCTTAACTCTGTACTCATGAGGTTCATTACTTCTGGAGACAAGCATGTGGAGTCAGAACAGGACAAGAATCCACTGTGAGCTGCTGGCTACACAGTATTTCTCAGTATAAGTGTGAGAAGGAATGAGAGAGTGGATGTCATTGGTTTCTTGTTTAAATACTGGTTGCTGGTGAGAATCTCATTGTTGTCTCGCACATAGCGAGTTCAGTCCCACTGCGTGGCACCTTGGGCAAGTGTCTTCTGCTATAGCCCCGGGCCGACCAATGCCTTGTGAGTGGATTTGGTAGACGGAAACTGAAAGAAGCCTGTCGTATATATGTATATATATGTATATGTGTGTGTGTTTGTGTGTCTGTGTTTGTCTCCCTAGCATTGCTTGACAACCGATGCTGGTGTGTTTACGTCCCCGTCACTTAGCGGTTCGGCAAAAAGAGACCGATAGAATAAGTACTAAAGGTGGTGCTCCAGCATGGCCTCAGTCAAATGACTGAAACAAGTAAAAGAGTAAAAGAGTAAAAGAGTATAGCAATAGCTATTAGCGAGATCTCGTTCAAAATGGTGCTGGCTTCTTGTGTTTTGAAACACTTTGTAAAATATATCTCCTGTATCATTCAGCTCTGAACACTAATTTTAATAAGAATTTTTAGTTGCCTATAGCATTTTAGTTGCCTATAGCATTTAATTTTTAGTTGCCTATAGCATTTTAGTTGCCTATAGCATTTAATTTTTAGTTGCCTATAGCATTTAATTTTTAGTTGCCTATAGCATTTTAGTTGCCTATAGCATTTAATTTTTAGTTGCCTATAGCATTTTAATTGCCTATAGCATTTAATTTTTAGTTGCCTATAGCATTTTAGTTGCCTATAGCATTTAATTTTTAGTTGCCTATAGCATTTTAGTTGCCTATAGCATTTAATTTTTAGTTGCCTATAGCATTTTAGTTGCCTATAGCATTTAATTTTTAGTTGCCTATAGCATTTTAGTTGCCTATAGCATTTAATTTTTAGTTGCCTATAGCATTTTAGTTGCCTAAAGCATTTAATTTTTAGTTGCCTATAGCATTTTAGTTGCCTATAGCATTTAATTTTTAGTTGCCTATAGCATTTTAGTTGCCTATAGCATTTAATTTTTAGTTGCCTATAGCATTTTAGTTGCCTATAGCATTTAATTTTTAGTTGCCTATAGCATTTTAGTTGCCTATAGCATTTAATTTTAGTTGCCTATAGCATTTTAGTTGCCTATAGCATTTAATTTTAGTTGCCTATAGCATTTTAGTTGCCTATAGCATTTAATTTTAGTTGCCTATAGCATTTTAGTTGCCTATAGCATTTAATTTTTAGTTGCCTATAGCATTTTAGTTGCCTATAGCATTTAATTTTTAGTTGCCTATAGCATTTAATTTTAGTTGCCTATAGCATTTTAGTTGCCTATAGCATTTAATTTTAGTTGCCTATAGCATTTTAGTTGCCTATAGCATTTAATTTTTAGTTGCCTATAGCATTTTAGTTGCCTATAGCATTTAATATTTAGTTGCCTATAGCATTTTAGTTGCCTATAGAATTTAATTTTTAGTTGCCTATAGCATTTAATTTTTAGTTGCCTATAGCATTTTAGTTGCCTATAGCATTTAATTTTTAGTTGCCTATAGCATTTTAGTTGCCTATAGCATTTAATTTTTAGTTGCCTATAGCATTTTAGTTGCCTATAGCATTTAATTTTTAGTTGCCTATAGCATTTAATTTTTAGTTGCCTATAGTATTTTAGTTGCCTATAGCATTTAATTTTTAGTTGCCTATAGCATTTAATTTTTAGTTGCCTATAGCATTTTAGTTGCCTATAGCATTTAATTTTCAGTTGCCTATAGCATTTTAGTTGCCTATAGCATTTAATTTTCAGTTGCCTATAGCATTTTAGTTGCCTATAGCATTTAATTTTTAGTTGCCTATAGCATTTTAGTTGCCTATAGCATTTAATTTTTAGTTGCCTATAGCATTTTAGTTGCCTATAGCATTTAATTTTTAGTTGCCTATAGCATTTTTAGTTGCCTATAGTTGCCTTTAGTTGCCTTTAGTTGCCTATAGCATTTTTAGTTGCCTATAGTTGCCTATAGTTGCCTATAGTTGCCTATAGCATTTAATTGTTAGTTGCCTATAGCATTTTAGTTGCCTATAGCATTTAATTTTTAGTTGCCTATAGCATTTTAGTTGCCTATAGCATTTAATTTTCAGTTGCCTATAGCATTTAATTTTCAGTTGCCTATAGCATTTTAGTTGCCTATAGCATTTAATTTTTAGTTGCCTATAGCATTTAATTTTTAGTTGCCTATAGCATTTAATTTTTAGTTGCCTATAGCATTTTAGTTGCCTATAGCATTTAATTTTTAGTTGCCTATAGCATTTTAGTTGCCTATAGCATTTAATTTTTAGTTGCCTATAGCATTTTAGTTGCCTATAGCATTTAATTTTCAGTTGCCTATAGCATTTTAGTTGCCTATAGCATTTAATTTTTAGTTGCCTATAGCATTTAATTTTAGTTGCCTATAGCATTTATTTTTAGTTGCCTATAGCATTTAATTTTTAGTTGCCTATAGCATTTTAGTTGCCTATAGCATTTAATTTTTAGTGCCTATAGCATTTTAGTTGCCTATAGAATTTAATTTTAGTTGCCTATAGCATTTAATTTTTAGTTGCCTATAGCATTTTAGTTGCCTATAGCATTTAATTTTAGTTGCCTATAGCATTTAATTTTTAGTTGCCTATAGCATTTTAGTTGCCTATAGCATTTAATTTTTAGTTGCCTATAGCATTTAATTTTTAGTTGCCTATAGCATTTTAGTTGCCTATAGCATTTAATTTTTAGTTGCCTATAGCATTTTAGTTGCCTATAGCATTTAATTTTTAGTTGCCTATAGCATTTTAGTTGCCTATAGTTGCCTATAGCATTTAATTTTTAGTTGCCTATAGCATTTTAGTTGCCTATAGCATTTAATTTTTAGTTGCCTATAGCATTTAATTTTTAGTTGCCTATAGCATTTTAGTTGCCTATAGCATTTAATTTTTAGTTGCCTATAGCATTTTAGTTGCCTATAGCATTTAATTTTTAGTTGCCTATAGCATTTTAGTTGCCTATAGCATTTAATTTTTAGTTGCCTATAGCATTTAATTTTTAGTTGCCTATAGCATTTTAGTTGCCTATAGCATTTAATTTTTAGTTGCCTATAGCATTAATTTTTAGTTGCCTATAGCATTTTAGTTGCCTATAGTTGCCTATAGCATTTAATTTTTAGTTGCCTATAGCATTTTAGTTGCCTATAGTTGCCTATAGCATTTATTTTCAGTTGCCTATAGCATTTTAGTTGCCTATAGCATTTAATTTTTAGTTGCCTATAGCATTTTAGTTGCCTATAGCATTTAATTTTTAGTTGCCTATAGCATTTTAGTTGCCTATAGCATTTAATTTTTAGTTGCCTATAGCATTTTAGTTGCCTATAGCATTTAATTTTTAGTTGCCTATAGCATTTTAGTTGCCTATAGCATTTAATTTTCAGTTGCCTATAGCATTTTAGTTGCCTATAGCATTTAATTTTTAGTTGCCTATAGCATTTAATTTTTAGTTGCCTATAGCATTTAATTTTTAGTTGCCTATAGCATTTTAGTTGCCTATAGCATTTAATTTTTAGTTGCCTATAGCATTTTAGTTGCCTATAGCATTTAATTTTTAGTTGCCTATAGCATTTTAGTTGCCTATAGCATTTAATTTTCAGTTGCCTATAGCATTTTAGTTGCCTATAGTTGCCTATAGCATTTAATTTTTAGTTGCCTATAGCATTTTAGTTGCCTATAGCATTTAATTTTTAGTTGCCTATAGCATTTTAGTTGCCTATAGCATTTAATTTTTAGTTGCCTATAGCATTTTAGTTGCCTATAGCATTTAATTTTTAGTTGCCTATAGCATTTATTTTCAGTTGCCTATAGCATTTTAGTTGCCTATAGCATTTAATTTTTAGTTGCCTATAGCATTTTAGTTGCCTATAGTTGCCTATAGCATTTAATTTTCAGTTGCCTATAGCATTTTAGTTGCCTATAGCATTTAATTTTCAGTTGCCTATAGCATTTTAGTTGCCTATAGCATTTAATTTTTAGTTGCCTATAGCATTTAATTTTTAGTTGCCTATAGCATTTTAGTTGCCTATAGCATTTAATTTTTAGTTGCCTATAGCATTTAATTTTTAGTTGCCTATAGCATTTTAGTTGCCTATAGCATTTAATTTTTAGTTGCCTATAGCATTTTAGTTGCCTATAGCATTTAATTTTTAGTTGCCTATAGCATTTAATTTTTAGTTGCCTATAGCATTTTAGTTGCCTATAGCATTTCCCTTTTAATAAGCATCTATCAATTATTTTTCAAGGAAATAATCTTCAATCTGGACAGTGAAACCTGCTACTAGACAATTCGGCATTTGAAATGGCAAGCAGGAAATTATTTCGTGTATTGTAGTAATTTTAGTTTTATCCTTATATGGTTAATAATTTCCTTTAATGATGAGAAAATAAGAAAAAAGAAGTAAAAAACATATTACTATGCTAAGATCAAATCCAATGATAGTATGTTTGATCTTTAAGGTGTTCTTTTGGATCTTTAATATTACCAAGTTGATTTCTTTTCAACAAATTTCATTCATTCATACTTTTAATTTACTGGAATTGTAATATAAATTTATTTGTTCATTCTATCTGCACTACAATGGTAGCTTATTTCACATGAAATAATACCGTGAAAGGTTCTTAGTATTTTAGGCAAGCTTTTACAAATATTCTATGACAAATAAGTAAATTCCTTAAAAACAAAATGGAATATTTGTAAATGTATTCCACAGACGTATACATATGCGTTATCTTAAGGCAAAAGAGACTAAGAGAATAAGTACCAGGTTTAAAAACCATGGTACTTATTTGACTAAGATTCCTCAAAGCAAGGCCCCAGCATGACTGAAACAAGTAAAAGATAAAGGATTGGCTATGTAGAAGAGTTATTCACTTCATTAAATATTTTTCTAAACTGTTATATATTATAATATAGTAATTCAAACCAAAGGAAATAAATGTGGGTGAAGACTACATGTAAAATAGTTAAAAAATTCATTATATTGCCTCTAGTATTTTTACTGTCTTCTCTAAGTCAGTGAAAAGTACATCTACTCAGCACCTGATTTCAATAAACAAACATTCTCCTTTAATATTTTTGCATCATGCGTTATATTCTGTAGCATGCTTTTACAAAGAAAGCGCTTGTTCAAGTGGGAGAGGATTGGTAGAATTGTTAGAGCATCAGACAAAATGACTTGTGGTGTTTAGTTACAGCCATTTATACTCTGAGTTCACTCCTTCCTGAGGCTGGCTTTGTATTCTCTAAAACAGTTTTTATTTTGTATTTTTGTTTTAAATTCTTCTTCTTCTTCTTCTTCTTCTTCTTATTATTATTATTGAGTGAGAGAGCAGTGCATGCCATCAAAGTGACACGGGTAAAATATACGAAGCCCATCATAACTATCCATCTGATAAGGGTACACTAGGCACATACATCACAACCATATGTGCACGACATGATGATCTCATATCAAGATAAACAGCACATGACCTTATTATTATTATTATTATTATTATTATTATTATTATTATTAAGGTGGTAAAACTGGCAAAATCATTAGCATGCTGGGCAAAATGCTTAGCAGCATTTTGTCTATCTTTACATTCTGAGTTCAACTTCCACTTAGATCAATTTTGCCTTTCATCCTTTCAGGCTCAATAAATTGAGTACCAGTGAAATACAGGGGGTCGATGTGATTGACTAGTCCCCTGCCCCCAAATTTCAAGGCTTTGTGCCTTCAATAGAAAGGATTATTATTATTGTTAAGGTGATGGGCTGACAGAGTCCTTAGCATGATGGGCAATATGCTTAGCAGTATTTCGTCTGTCTTCACATTCTGAGTTCAAATTCTGTTGAGGTTGACTTTGCCTTTCATCCTTTCGAGGATGATAAATTAAGCACCAGTTACACACTGGGGTCGATGTAATCACCTAGTCTCCTCCCCAGAAATTTCGGGCCTTGGGCAGTTGATAAAATGGATTGTTATTATTATTATTGAGCTGAGAGGAACGACTCCCAAAAGCTTTCGATATCAGCTGCAGTAGTCACAATGTACATCATGTTAATGGTTAACAGTTCAAAATGACTGTAATGATAATATTTTTAGGTAAAAATTTAAGTCTCCAGTTAAATTGGTTTACTTTCTGTAAGTAATTTAGTTGTGATGTTGTTAAAGATATATATATCAGTGGTTACTATAACATCAACACACTCTGGGCAAAAATATAATTCAAAATGAGACAGTTTATTGATTATTGATTCTATAAATTTAGAAGTGTTGCAGAGATGAAAGGATGTTAATTAGAAAACTTGATGAATTTATTTTTTGAAAACAAACTTTGTATGCACTTTTCTATGCAGCATGTAGGGCATGCAATGGGGAAAAATAGTTCAAAGTAACTCAGCATATTTTGCCTTAACATTTTAAGGTTAATAAATCAGTCATTATAAAAGTTAAATTACTTACTGGGATGGTAATGGAATTTCCAGTAATTGCTCTTTAAATTCTTTAAGTTCAATTTAATTCAGTTATATCTTACTATCATACTTACCATCTTCATAACTCTCTGCCATTAATGGCTGTGGTTAAATGAGCCTGTTCAAAATATTCTTTTTATTTGAGTCAAACTATCTAACTCCAACCCAATTGAGGTCGTTATTAAATGCATTATTTCATTTATCTCAGCCATATCTATGACCAATCACTAACTTCAAATTGTGGTGTCATTCAAATAGCAATTTTAAGTCCTTACTTAGACCTATGTTTAATCTAAGGTTATCAGTGTCATACCTTCCAGTTAAATCTGAACTGCTTGTTGCAGAACATTGACAAACCTCTTGCTTTCTGCTTCTTTTCCTGCTAAGTAAATCTGTTGCCTAACCCTGCTTCCTGCTTCCTGATATAATTCTTTGTTTCCTCTATTTTCCCACTCTTCCTAAGCCAATTTATAAAAATCTTAAGAATATAACTATTCCGTGAATTAGGATGAAATTTACAGATACACTTTGATAATTATTCACATACACTGTAAAAGTGAATCGTATCTGTTGTTGTTAATCTTTACCTGTTGTCATGACCAGTCATCTACCTAGGTAGGTTGAACAGAGTTAGGTTGATTACATATAAGTGATTTCATATATATATATATTCACATGATATTGAATTTCTGACATCGATTTCCTAATTAAATCATTAATAATAAATAAAACCTTAATAAATAATATCCCAAAATTTTTGCAGCTTAAGGTATTAATAGCCATTAAGCTTGAAAATCAAAGGAAGAAAATATCCAGTTTGGCTGATAAAAGGCAAAAAAAAAAAAAAAAAAGCACAGATAGTGCAAACAAGAAGCCTTTTGAAAGGAAATTATTTCTGAAATGAGGTTAAACTTCGTTTTCATATAGAATATTGTTTAGTTCCAGTTTTGACACCCACACAACAATGTTATTTGAACTAGAGTGGTAAGAGTTTTTAAAAAATCACCTACGTGATTTACATATGCAAGCTTTACACATGACAAGACTTATGCATGACAAGAAAGATATAGGCATCCCCTGCATTACAGAGTTCAGTATTCCTGAAAATTTTGCTTTAATATGAAATTTTTTAATGTGAAACTTATATTTCCATCCATGACCATGAATGGGAACATAAGAGATGCATTCCAATGGAACTTTTTTACAACAGAAAAATAAACATAATACAATCACTCTCTTATTTCTTTATTGCCCACAAGGGGCTAAGCATAGAGGGGACAAACAAGGACAGACAAAGGGATTAAGTCATTTACATCGACCAGAGTGCATAACTGGTACTTAATTTATCAACCCTGAAAGGATGAAAGGCAAAGTTGACCTCAGCGTAATTTGAACTCAGAACGTAATGGAAGACGAAATACCTATTTCTTTACTACCCACAAGGAGCTAAATACAGAGAGGACAAACAAGGTCAGACAAACGGATTAAGTCGATTATATCGACCCCAGTGTGTAACTGGTACTTATTTAATCAACCCGAAAGGATGAAAGGCAAAGTCGACCTCGGCAGAATTTGAACTCACAACGTAACAACAGACGAAATATGGCTACGCATTTCGCTCGGCATGCTAACGTTTCTGCCAGCTCACCGCCTTACTAATACAATCACTTTCTGGTATGAAAACACACAAAATATAGTATATGTACATAGATAGACATTTGGAGAAAATATGTAATATGTAATGTAGTAATATTATTTTAGAGTACAAATTACAAAGGATGTTAACTGCTGAGTGATGGATGGTAGTGCTATAGGAGTTACTAAATTAAAAACTTCCATCAAATTTCAAAACTCCATATTAGTTTATGTTCCAAAACCCAGCTTAATAGCAAAGTTGTTTTGCTACATTCTTCATTATTTTAAAAATTAATTTAAACAAAGGCCATGTATTTCAACAGAAATATGTTAACAAATGGGTTCATCCTTTCAAACCAGCCTTTACCAACCAGAAACAGTTTTACGTTGGAAGTTGCACTTCCTTCTTTCAGCAAATAGTCATATCAAATTTTAGCCTTCTTTTGAATGTTCATTGTGTTTATTGATACATTATATCCAGTCTGATTGTTGATCTACCTATCAAATTAGAGCTATGGTAAAGCCATATCCAAGCAAAGAACAGAGTAACAGCTTGAGAACTCAACCTAATTTTGCCTTTGATTGTCAGATATTGCACTCAATATAGATGATGCAAGCTTCAATATTTCTTTGCAATATGATTGAATTTTTCTCCTATATCACACTGCTTGTTAAATATTAAGTTTAACATCCATCATAATCCCTTTACAACACTTTTGATACTACTGCCTGCTTTCCTACTTGATGGTCTCTTTCCAGTCATCATAAATCATGTACACCACACAAAGTTTTCTTCGTTTACCAGCGAATATATAATCTTGCATATATATTTCTTTACTACCCACAAGGGGCTAAACACAGAGGGGACAAAGAAGGACAGACAGACGGATTAAGTCGATCACATCGACCCCAGTGCGTAACTGGTACTTAATTTATCGACCCCGAAAGGATGAAAGGCAAAGTTGACCTCGGCGGAATTTGAACTGAGAACGTAACGGCAGACGAAATATGGCTACGCATTTCGCCCGGTGTGCTAACGTTTCTGCCAGCTCGACGCCTTAATATAATCTTGCATATAGGATACTAACAGAATAGAAACTGACAATGGTGAGAACAGATGCTCAGGAAAGTTGTGTTTGTTAGTACGTCACCTGACATGAAATGTCTGGTGGAGACAAAAGTTAGTTGCTATTTTATTCTATGTCAACTAATTAACAACTTAATCCAATATATTTATTATACAAATATATAACATTAAAGCAATGAGCAGAAACAGTAAAGAAATAAAACAAAACTCAATCATGTACTATTAGAATTTCTGTTTATTTATATATATAATACACACACAGACACAAACACGTGTGTATATGCATGTGTGTGTTTATATATGTGCTCCACACAATACACTCTACATGCAGTCGATATAGAAAGAATGGAAGACTCTACAAGTTATTTACACCAAGTAGTGTAAACAGTAGAATCAGAAGAACACAGGGATGTTTTTCTGTATGAGCAAAAAGTAAGGGTTTATTTACAAAAATGGAAAAAAAATTAATGAGATAAAGTAGTGATTTCAAAAGGTGGGTGCTCTGTGATGCAGGATGAGTTATTGTATGACTAAAGTTACTAACAAAGCCCTAAACACAAAGTAGCAGTACCTGCACAGTTAAGATAATGGTGGAGGAAGAAGTGGATTGTTGTTAGCAAGAATATATCGAAAGAAATGTAAAACAAGATGTGAGGGATGAGGTGGAAGCAGGTATTGATAGAATGATGAAAGTAATGGGAAGCTTTGTAGAAGAAACAAATAAATCTAGAGAATCCTATTTCTTTACTACCCTCAAGGGGCTAAGCACAGAGAGGACAAACAAGGACAGACAAACGGATTAACTCGATTATATCGACCCCAGTGTGTAACTGTTACTTATTTAATTGACCCTGAAAGGATGAAAGGCAAAGTCGACCTCGATGGAATTTGAACTCAGAACGTTGCGGCAGACGAAATACCACTAAGCATTTCACCCGGTGTGCTAACGTTTCTGAGAATCCAATATACAAGAAGTGAGCAACAAAAATGTACAAAGTATGGAGACAGAAAAAATATGAAAAGAGTGACCGGACATATTAAAGTGTTACACCAAATATATATTCATATTCTTCTACAAGGTGGCGAGCTGGCAGAAACGTTAGCACGCCGGGCGAAATGTGTAGCCGTATTTCCTCTGTTGTTTCGTTCTGAGATCAAATTCTGCCGAGGTCGACTTTGCCTTTCATCCTTTCAGGGTCGATTAAATAAGTACCAGTTATGCACTGGGGTCGATGTAATCGACTTAATCCCTTTGTCTGTCCTTGTTTGTCCCCTCTATGCTTAGCCCCTTGTGGGTAGTGAAGAAATGTATATTCATATTCTTCCTAAAGTAATATTTAGATCATGATTTCAGTTTCTAAAATTTGTTAAATTTGATCAAGGGCAGAATTACTGCTATCATCCAAAATTAGTGATCATACTTCACAACTTCCATAAATGCAAATTCTAGAGATTCTATAGTAGGGGGTGAGGAGACTGCTTTTGTACTCATGACAGGTAATAAATCTTTCTTATACAGTTCAGTCGGTTAAGTAGTAAACTGTGTTCAGTCTCTTAACTAATAGGATCCTTTTAAGATTATCCAAAATATTCCCATTGAAATAGAGAAAAATAATTTTGAATTTCACTATTTAGAATAACTGAGTTGACAGAAGGTCAAGAACTGCAGAGATTATTAAATGCTTAGAAATGTAAGAAAACTTAATGACAACAATGAAAGAAATGAATTACTATGGTAAATTACACAATATATGAGAAAGGGTTATTCTGAATTTTGCATTGAATTTCAGGATAATGGCAAATTGACAGGTATGAAAAATTAGGTTCAGAAGAGGGTGAAAGGAATTAAGTGCTATACTTTACCTAACAACAAATGTAAGTGGATACAAACAACATAAAGACTTACAGAAAATATATTGAAGACATTGAGTAATAAATCAATTTTCAGAAAGTATAGATATATAAACAACCTATGTATTTAGCTTAAAAAGTAATTTGTCAATATATTTTTGAAAGTGTAATATTTCAGTCCTCCTTCCTTTTATCCCCACTCAAAATTCAAGGGAAAATTTAAAGCGGAAAATGGTATTTTTTTAATATTGTTTAGAGCAGTTTCTTTTCCAATTATAAATAATTGTGTTAAATATGTCAAACCAAAATCTCAGTGAGATTATTTTGAAATTTTAGATGCTCCACTATTTTTCTTCGAATTTCTTATCTACCACCTTTGGTGGTAAGATGAATTTCAATCATCTTAAGTTGTTTTTGTTATAATACTTGCAATGGCCCTTCAATTCATTTTCCTCAGAATATTAATATAAAATTGATGAATCACAAAATGAAACTTATTTCATTATATCAATGATTTATAATCTATACAAGCAGAACACACACACAAAGTAAAAACTTATGGGGACACACATACGAACATATACACCACATACAAATATTGGTGTAAACATGCTTGGGTGGTTAAAAAGTTCAATTCACAACTATGTATTAACAAAATGAACCCTATATACATAGAGCTATGCCCATGCCTATATATGTGTGTGTGTGTGTGTATGAGTGTGTGTGTGCATCTGTGTATTTGTATGATTATGCATAAATGTACATACATGCACATTATATATATTGAATGGATGAAAGCTATATAAGGGATATAAGTTATGGTATGTAAAAGAATATTTCAAGAGCCTAACCTTTTGTGGCTATAAACAGGGTGGCCCAAAGGTCACAAAAGGATTGAATAATTATTTATGCTATTTTAAATTTATGATAATTTAGCACCACATACAGTATATATATATATATATATATATATATATAGGGGTTGGACAAAATAATGGAAATACCTGGCATCATAGATCATAATTTTGAAATATCTATAAAACCGTCAAAAGCTTGTTTATTTTTATGTTTTTTGATTTATTATTAGAGTTTGCTCAATACGTTTTGATAAACTTGCTGTTCCTTTCCAGATATCATCAGAAAAAGGTAATTAAAATTCATTAAAATGACAGATCTATTGGACTTTCAAAGAGGCCAAATTGTTGGTGCTCATATGGCAGGTGCTAGCATAATGAAAACAGCCAAAATATTTGGTGTATCAAGAAGTACTGTTTCGAAAGTAATGATAGTCTTTGAAAAAGAGGGAAAAACCTTGTCGAAACAAAACTCCGGAAGAAAACCAAAACTTTCAGATAAGGACCATCAGACACTTACATGAATTGTTAGAAAGGATCACATTTTGAAAATAATGAAGAATTTAGTAAAATAAATTTGTCATTATTAATCTGAAATTTGAAACATAAATTAACAAGAAATTTTGTTGGAAGTTTTAAAGTCAGATCACTTTAAAACAAAAAGCTTGTATCATAGAACTAAGGATGGTTTCAGGCTGGTTGGTATCAAGAGAGTTGAGAAAAATGATTAAATTTTTACTAGTTACATTTTTAACATCAGTCATGATGGTTATTAATACAAAAGGATTTTTCATTTTAATTCCATGATACTCAAAATGTTTCCGTAGCTTCAAGATCATATTAAATGAATACTAAATTTTGAATTGTTTTGAAATAACGGTAAAATTTGTATCACAATAATAACAGACAATTTGCAGCTTTACACAAGGTTTCGAATGATTTACTCTTTTACTTGTTTCAGTCATTTGACTGTGGCCATGCTGGAGCACCGCTTTTAGTCGAGCAAATCGACCCCAGGACTTATTCCTTGTAAGTCTAGTACTTATTCTATCGGTTCCTCTTGCCGAACTGCTAGGTAACGGGGACGTGAACACACCAGCATCGGTTGTCAAGCAATGTTGGGAGGACACACACACACACACACACACATACACATACATACATACATATATACATATATATATATATATAATATATATATATATATATATATATATATAGGGGTTGGACAAAATAATGGAAATACCTGGCATCATAGATCATAATTTTGAAATATCTATAAAACCGTCAAAAGCTTGTTTATTTTTATGTTTTTTGATTTATTATTAGAGTTTGCTCAATACGTTTTGATAAACTTGCTGTTCCTTTCCAGATATCATCAGAAAAAGGTAATTAAAATTCATTAAAATGACAGATCTATTGGACTTTCAAAGAGGCCAAATTGTTGGTGCTCATATGGCAGGTGCTAGCATAATGAAAACAGCCAAAATATTTGGTGTATCAAGAAGTACTGTTTCGAAAGTAATGATAGTCTTTGAAAAAGAGGGAAAAACCTTGTCGAAACAAAACTCCGGAAGAAAACCAAAACTTTCAGATAAGGACCATCAGACACTTACATGAATTGTTAGAAAGGATCACATTTTGAAAATAATGAAGAATTTAGTAAAATAAATTTGTCATTATTAATCTGAAATTTGAAACATAAATTAACAAGAAATTTTGTTGGAAGTTTTAAAGTCAGATCACTTTAAAACAAAAAGCTTGTATCATAGAACTAAGGATGGTTTCAGGCTGGTTGGTATCAAGAGAGTTGAGAAAAATGATTAAATTTTTACTAGTTACATTTTTAACATCAGTCATGATGGTTATTAATACAAAAGGATTTTTCATTTTAATTCCATGATACTCAAAATGTTTCCGTAGCTTCAAGATCATATTAAATGAATACTAAATTTTGAATTGTTTTGAAATAACGGTAAAATTTGTATCACAATAATAACAGACAATTTGCAGCTTTACACAAGGTTTCGAATGATTTACTCTTTTACTTGTTTCAGTCATTTGACTGTGGCCATGCTGGAGCACCGCTTTTAGTCGAGCAAATCGACCCCAGGACTTATTCCTTGTAAGTCTAGTACTTATTCTATCGGTTCCTCTTGCCGAACTGCTAGGTAACGGGGACGTGAACACACCAGCATCGGTTGTCAAGCAATGTTGGGAGGACACACACACACACACACACACATACACATACATACATACATACATATATACATATATATATATATATATATATATATATATATATACACACACATATATACGATGGATTTATTTTAGTTTCCATCTACCAAATCCACTCACAAGGTTTTGGTCAGCCCGAGGCTGTAGTAGAAGACACTTGCCCAAGATGCCACACAGTGGGACTGAACCCAGAACCATGTGGTTCGTAAGCAAGCTACTTACCACATAGCCACTCCTGTGCCCATAACTAAATTATTAAACTGATGATGGTGATTCATAACATACTGAGTTTGATTCAAGATTACATTATTAATAAAATGTTATCCTGAGAATTTTATAAATAAGAAAATATTAAAACTAAACAAAATATTAGAAAAAAACTGAAAATAATCAAAAACTAAAATTCTACATTCTTTTATCTCTTTTGTATAATTTAAACATTCTTTGTGCTGATAATTGCTTCTAAAAATCATCTAAATTAACTTTATTAGTGTTAGCTCGTAAGTGGACGAAGTATTCTTTTCTACTCTAGGCACAAAGATCGAAATTTTGGGGGAGGGGGCCAGTCGATTAGATCGACCTTAGTACACAACTAGTACTTAATTTATTGACCCTGAAAGGATGAAAGGCAAAGTTGGCCACAGTAGAATTTGAACTCAGAATGTAAAGACAAATAAAATGTGGACGGAGCCAATAGCTCAAGAGTTCAACATTGGTGGCACCCAAGCCAGTGGCATGTAAAAAGCACCCTTCGAACATTGGGCCTCACAGAGGCAATGACACATAACTGAGACCTTCGGTAATATACTGGGCAAGCCAAGTGAGATCAGAGTCATGGTCAATGCTAGTGATGGTTGCATAAAGTGCACCCACTACACTCTTACAGTAGTTGGCATTAGGAAGGGCGTCCAGCTGTAGAAACCAGGCCAAATCAGTTTGGAACCCAGTGCAGTTTACCAGTTTTTAGTCAAACCGTCGAGCCCATGCTAGCATGGAAAATGGACGTTAAATGATGATGATGATGATGATGATGATGATAAATATGTTGTGTGTGTATTAAAGGGATTTGTAAAACTACATGGCTTAGTGGTTATGATATTTTGCTCATGATCATAAAGTATTTAGTTCAATTCCCAGACCAGCATTGTGCCCATGAGCACTTTATTTCACAATGCTCCAGTCCACTCAACAGGTGAAAATGAGATGTACCTGTAATACAAAGGGCCAGGCTTAACACATTTTATGTCATGCTTAATCTCCCTCAGAACTACATTAAGCATATACATGTCTGTGGAGAGCTCAACCACTTGCATGTTAATTTCACGAGCAGGCTGTTCGATTGTCCATATCAACTGGAACAGTCATTATCGTAACAGATAGTGAGGCAGGCTATTAAAGGGATTTTATAGTATCTAGTCTTTTCTTTTTTGCAAGTAGCCTGGAAATGATTTTGTGAACTTTATTATTATTACTGCACAACTGGCTGGTACTCTGTATTGCAAACCATTCATCTGTGAAGCAGGAAGACAGACACTTGCTGACAAGGCAAGCTAAGGCCAATGGGAAAATGTGCTTTGCTCAGGTGTACAGCACAAATAATGTTTCAGATTGAACATCATTTGATCAGTATTCCAGCACAATAACTTTCTCCAATTATATTTATCTTAATATGTGGAAAAAAATCCCATTTAGTATTCACCTAACTTAACATATTAGATTTAACCAAATAACAGTTTATAAAGTATATTTGATTTAGCACTGTGAAAAATATAAATTAACATACAAATTGAAACAAAAATAATTTGTTATAGTTATTTTTAGAAGCAAAGACAATTCATTTATTATATAAAAATATATCATTATTGATTAAAAAAGAATCAATAAATCTAAAGTGAAGCAAAATAAAATAATTTTTTTTCTTATTTTTTTTAAAACTCTATCCATTTGAGATAAAATTAGACAAAAATATGACTGTGTGAATACTAAGGGTGATGAACTGGAAATGTAGAAAAAATTTTGAATGATATTTCATTAAAACAAATCATGTTGAGAAGAAAAAATTTATTTTCATTGTAAACTCAATATACTTTATAGAAAGAGATATTTTTAAATTGAATTTCGAGTAAATGCGCACCATCTGGTGTATATAAAAAGCAATTTCAACATGTGTATGAATCTTTTGTAGAAACTACATAAAATAATTACAAATATCTTCAATTTTTTTTTGCAACAAAAATGTCAAATTGAGGTTATATTTATATCTAACATGCATAAAACTATCTTTGAGAAAGCAATTCTCTTGACAATGTCAGAAATTACTTCAAAACAAGCTAATTTTCTTTCTGTAAATTTTGTTTATTCTGCATTCATGTGTTTCAAACAATACAAGAAAATTCATTTATTTGGACAATAGTAAGATTATAACACTAATTTCATATTTAAAGTGCATATCGTGGCTGTGATGCAAAAGTTTTATAAGTCCAAAACATTGCTTTTTCAGAAAATGAAACAATAGTTTCACCATTCCATAGCAAAACCGTTGTACTACACTTTGACAGTTTTTGATATCTTGGCATTTGAAGCAGTTGGAGATATGATAATTTGACCAAAAATAACCAGTTATTGCAAGCAAAAATAGATATTGAAAGAAATGCATTTGGCCAAATTTGGACATACAACAGTTTACCATAATAGCAACAATACATGATTTAAATTTTTAAATAATCATACAGATATAGCAAGATTTCTACAGCTATATACTTTTCCTACTGCCAACCGTTTCACAAAATGTATGGAGTGTAACTGACACTAGAGAGTTCTCTGTTCCTGGAAAGACTAAAAAAGTCCTCTTCACCTTATGTTGTCTCCATTTGTTTGTTCACCATTATAAGAGAGGTTTTGCCATTCTTTTCACTATACTTTTTTTTATCAGGGAAGGCATTTGTTCAGGGTGGGGATAATAACAAATGAACAAATGGTTGTCTCGGATACTGTCTTCCAGAATTAAGAGTGTACCCTGTATCTTGTATTAGCTCTTGTTGCAGGTGTAATTGAAAATGGCCAAAGTTTGTCTGAAGCAAGCTGATGCTAACTTCTATGTTAACAAGTAATATGTTCTCCATGGTATGACATGGTAGAGAGTTTTATAGAGAAAGCCGAGTAATTGAGTATCCACACTAAATCAAACATGGTTTATCGGAGGAGGGCACTTGGAGTGTGGTAACAAATGGGAAGATATTTGTCATAAGCACTGTCTAATTCTTTACACTGCATCAGCTCTTCTCAATAGCAAAGTGAAACTGACTGCATTTTACTAAGGGTGCTTGTTAGGTACAGAAAGTGGAAAGGGGTATTATAGTGTTGGTCCAGGCTAATAGACTAATGCCTTCTGGACACATGTGAAAGTAGCCAGTTGATAAGGAAAGAAGAATAGGGTTGTATTGGTGTAATACAGGGGTCCCAGATGAACCTACCTCTTGGCAGGAAACACAGATGCAGGCAGAAGCATCGAACTCCCTTGTTGATCAAGTGCCAAGCATCAGAGGTGGTTTCACATACTAGTGTAGCTCATTCAATGGTGGTGCCCAAGCATGGCTGCAGCCTTCGGGCTGAAACATTTTTTAAGATTTTAAGGATTAAGGATAATGTTATCTCTCATGGTATACTGGGAGGAAAAGAGAGTGGCTGAAGAGAATGAAAGTGACTGGAGTAAGATGGTATTAGAAGAATGCCCTTATATTCATTTACCTGTTGCAGTGTGTCTTAGCACTACACTTGAACCTCAAACAACTATTTAGCCCAAAATGATTGGTTATCTGTTGTCCAGTACAAAACACATCTATAACCCACAACACACACATACACAATAAGTAGTAGGAGTACTAGAATTGTTAGACAGCCTTTAGAACTAAGCAAAAATCATTCTTTGAGTATAGCTTTTGTAAATGATGTACTTTACCAGGCTTTATTGCTATAGATACCCTACATAGTCATGGTGCCTGAACAGTCAATGGGTTGTGAGGTACTAAGTACCTTCATTTATACAGAATACTGAGACACACACATAGATACAGAATAGAAGAGCCCCTTAATATTGTATGAATTACTTTACATTAACAAAATCATTCGAAATAAAAGAATAAATATAATGTTGAGTGCAGGAAACCAACGCAAATGCAAACATTTTATTCAATTAAGCTTTCACATTGAAATTTTATTTGTGAAAGTACATTTCTTTAGCCTTCCTCAATGAATATAGATAATATTAGAACTAGACAAAGAGTAGTCGTCTATAAGTAAATAAATAGAAGAAAAAATATATTGAACAAAACAATACTTTATAGATTACTAAATTTACACTAACATCAATGATAATAGCTTAAATCTATTTTATACTTTTTTTTTTTACTTTTTGTGGTTTCATCTTTGTCTTTCTATGACAAAGTTACAGTGTGAAGTCACAAAACAAGTCTTGTATTGTGGGGCAAAGGGAGGGATTGAGGGAATAACTATCTCTTTTATGATTTCAATAAGATTGCTGAATAAGCCCTCCTTTTGTGGGGAAATAGATATGGCAGATGTTCAGTTAGAGTTTCCACAGGTTGATACAAATGGGTGTTTTGGCGAGTTTCAATTTTAGAGACAAATGTTTTGGTAAAATGAGAAAGAGTGAGAAGGATGAGGAAAGAGTAATAAGCTACACAGCTTACTATTTGAGTAAGTCTATTATGCTAACATCAGACTAGACAGAAACAGAATATAGTGTATCAATGCATTGTAGTGCACTGGGGGTCTTTTAGGTGCAGCCTAAAATATTTATGTATGACAGCAAAAGTGCAACTGCTCAGAGATGAAGTAGTTTCAAGCACTGATGGGAATAAGAAATATTTGTGATGTTATTTTAACTGTCAATAGATAAGACTTTAATCACCAATATGGAAGCAGTCAAAAAAAAAAGCTTCAATGACTAACACATTACATGTCTAGATCTTCCTCTGCTTTGTCTCCTACATCAGCAAAGAAGTTTATATGCCTCTTCAATTTAGGTAAAGATCTATCAGTGTAGCTGATAAGGATATAGCTTACATCTGGTACAGAATATCAAAGAAAAGAGATAGAATAACAAAAAAATGTGACTTGTAGAAAAGAAATTTTTTCGTCATAGATAAAAGTCTCAGAAGATCTGAGTATTTACCTGCCCATATGGAAAGGAACTCAGGCCTGTAAAATTAAGTGGTTTAAAATATAAAAAAAAATAAAACCTATAGTGACCTTATCTATTTTGCAATTAAGCAAATTTCCTGAAATAATAAAAGAAAATTTGCATGGTATACTTTATTATTTTTGTTTATTTTTTTTAACGTTTCAGTTTAGTATTTTCAGTAAAATATAAGTTTTCTTAATTGCTGCAAATGACAGGCCATAAAATTTAGAAATGTGAACAAACAAAAATTGTTCAAAGTGTTAATGAATTTATAGAATTACCTACTATTGTGCTTGATAGAGCACGCACTGTCATAGATAAAGTTAAGTTGTTGAATAAAAATTTAGTAAGTTTCACACAAAGACTGTATTATCAAAAAATCAATTTTACATTAGTGCAAATTTCAAAAGCAAACTGATCACTTACATAGACACAAAGCTTGAGAATGGAAATGGGAAAGATGAAAATGAGATTATGTGATACTCATGCCTTTCTCAAGTAGATTCTCAAAAATGTAGAATGACTGTCTTTAGTACAGATGTCCCAAAGTATAATACAGAACATTAGCTATAAGCATAAGTATACAAAAGGATTTACTGTAACGTATGCACTACAAGTAATTATAAATATATTATAAACAAGAGGCACAGGAACAACGTACGGTAAGAAGTTTGCTCCCCAACCACATGGTTCTGGGTTCAGTCCTATTGTGTGCCATCTTGAGCAAGTGTCTTCTACTATAGCCTTGGTCTAACCAAAGCCTTTTGAGGAGATTTGGTTGACAGAAATTGAAAGGCGGTGAGCTGGAGAAATGTTAGCACGCCGGGCAAAATGCTTAGTGGTATTTTGTCTGCCGCTACATTCTGAGTTCAAATTCCACCGAGGTCAGCTTTGCCTTTTATCCTTTCGAGGTCGATAAACTAAGTACCAGTTACAAACTGGGATCGATCTGATCAATTTAATCTCTTTGTCTGTCCTTGTTTGTCCCCTCTATGTTTAGCCTCTTGTGGACAATAAAGAAAAAAGAAACTGAAAGAAGCTTGTTGTGTGTGAGTGTGTGTGTGGTGTGTGTGTGTGTGTGTGTGTTTGTGTGCCTGTGCTTGTTCCACCATCACCACTTGACAGCTTGCAAAATAGACTGATAAATTAAGTCCCAGGCTTTAAAAAATTAAGCACTGGGATTGATTCATTCAACTAAAAATTCTTCATGGTAGTGCCCCAGCATGGCCACAGTCTAATGACTGAAATGAATAAGAGATAAAAGATAATATAACATAGAGGTGGAGGATTTACTCCAATAGATACCTTACAAACCTATTGTACCATACTAAAGGAAAAAAATAATGAAATTAAAAAAAATATATTTTATGCATATTTAATAAAACAGGCATGAATTAAAAAGAAACAAAGGCTTTTCTAGGAACATCCATTTTAGGCAAGATCCTTATCCTGTTCTTGAGCTGCCCATTTAAGCAGTTTGGTGTCTTTGATAACTGTCTTATAAGAACTACTTTTTCCCAAATAAATTTTTTATGAGTATGTTAGCCTTTGTTGTCTTAGACAAATGCATATGGTTTACATTATCTATATATTAATACAAGAGAATGTTTCCACTGTCCTTTTATGACACACTAAGAGAAGTAACTCAAAGGTGAGGGAGAGAAATGAAAAGTCATAGAAAAAAGAATAAACAAGAGATGATAATGGTAAATAATGGTGGTGATGGGTTGTTTGTTGTGATGATAATGGTGGTGTTCAATGATGACATTGCTTGCCCCAAGGTGCATGCATTATTTGCACTAATGTGCATGCATTAAATCATACAATATATTGTCTTGTAATTTCATTCCCCAAAAATAATTGTTTACTGTCAATTTACAGAAACCACCTCCATTAATTAACACTCTACTAACATTATCACCACAACAAACTATTACAGTTCTTGAGTGTGTGTGTGTGTGTGTGTGTGGTGTGTGTGTGTGTGTTTGTGTGCCTGTGCTTGTTCCACCATCACCACTTGACAGCTTGCAAAATAGACTGATAAATTAAGTCCCAGGCTTTAAAAAATTAAGCACTGGGATTGATTCATTCAACTAAAAATTCTTCATGGTAGTGCCCCAGCATGGCCACAGTCTAATGACTGAAATGAATAAGAGATAAAAGATAATATAACATAGAGGTGGAGGATTTACTCCAATAGATACCTTACAAACCTATTGTACCATACTAAAGGAAAAAAATAATGAAATTAAAAAAAATATATTTTATGCATATTTAATAAAACAGGCATGAATTGAAAAGAAACAAAGGCTTTTCTAGGAACATCCATTTTAGGCAAGATCCTTATCCTGTTCTTGAGCTGCCCATTTAAGCAGTTTGGTGTCTTTGATAACTGTCTTATAAGAACTACTTTTTCCCAAATAAATTTTTTATGAGTATGTTAGCCTTTGTTGTCTTAGACAAATGCATATGGTTTACATTATCTATATATTAATACAAGAGAATGTTTCCACTGTCCTTTTATGACACACTAAGAGAAGTAACTCAAAGGTGAGGGAGAGAAATGAAAAGTCATAGAAAAAAGAATAAACAAGAGATGATAATGGTAAATAATGGTGGTGATGGGTTGTTTGTTGTGATGATAATGGTGGTGTTCAATGATGACATTGCTTGCCCCAAGGTGCATGCATTATTTGCACCAATGTGCATGCATTAAATCATACAATATATTGTCTTGTAATTTCATTCCCCAAAAATAATTGTTTACTGTCAATTTACAGAAACCACCTCCATTAATTAACACTCTACTAACATTATCACCACAACAAACTATTACAGTTCTTGAGTGTGTGTGTGTGTGTGTGTGTGTGTGCATGCGAGTATGTGTTTATGTATGGTTATGCATATGTATCAATTCATCTGCATTTCTCTTTTGTTCCTTTATTCGCTTATCTTTCACTTTTACCACATCAGCTAACACTTGTCACAAATTACTCTTCCAGCTCTCCCTGCCTATCCCACTCTCTCTATCTTATTTCTTTATTGCCCACAAGGGGCTAAACATAGAGGAGACAAAGAAGGACAGACAAAGTGATTAAGTCGATTACATCGACCCCTGTGCGTAACTGTTATTGAATTTATCGACCCAGAAAGGCAAAGTTGACCTCGGCAGAATTTGAACTCAGGACGTAATGGCAAACAAAATACTTCTAAGTATTTCGCCGGGTGTGCTAACATTTCTGCCAGCTCGCCGCCTTACCCTTCTCTCTATCTTGCCTACCATTTACTGCTGTCTCCATCATCGTAATAACAACAAACAACTAAAGTTCTAAGAGTGTTCACTAGCAAAACCTATGAAAATTCTATGGTCTTTACTAGCTGACATAAATAGCTTAAGCTTTGTACCATTGCATAGAAAGACTTTCTAGCTGGTTCAGTTTGTGGATCTTGTTTTAAAATGATTTTCAGTTAACCTTGTGAAAGTTCAGGTTGAAGAGAGCTCACCAGCTTTGTATGTTCTACCAGGTTATGAACTGAAAAAAATCATTGGCAACTCTTTTGCATTATGGATGTGTTCGATATTATTTGTGAAGCAGAGATTTAAAATGTTGTTGCCCTTAATAGGGTGGAGTATTATTTGTTCCAAAAACAGTATATTAGAAGGTTCAAATAGAGATTGTGCTGGTCTTTGATCATATACTGTTTTGCTCTTTTACATGTTTCAGTCATTTGACTGTGGCCATGCTGGAGCACTGCCTTTAGTCGAGCAAATTGACCCCAGGACTTATTCTTAGTGAGTCTAGTACTTATTCTATTGGTCTCTTTTGCTGAACCGCTAAGTTACGGGGATGTAAACACACCAGCATCGGTTGTCAAGCGATGTTGGGGGTGACAAACACAGACACACAAACATACACACACATACACACACACACATACATATATATATATATATATATATATACATACATATATACGACGGGCTTCTTTCAGTTTCTGTCTACCAAATCCACTCACAAGGCTTTGGTTGGCCCAAGACTATAGTAGAAGACACTTGCCCAAGGTGCCACACAGTGGGACTGAACCAGGAACCATGTGGTTCGTAAGCAAGCTACTTACCACACAGCCACTCCTACACCTAAATTGTTAACATTCTTATAAAATATTGCCTTTAGTCTATTTAACACTGGAGAAATTAAAGTTATTCAAAAGAAATACTTAGATATGCTTGTCCAATTTGACTAATACTTCTATTTTTCTTAGGCTATCTTTAAATTTATCACTATGATTTGAAACATCCAGTGGATAATGATATGACTACACTGAGTTGGTTTATACATATGATTTGTGTGTTAAAAGAGAGTTTGAATGTGACAGCAGAACTAAGGGTGTTATATCTTCACAAACATACATAGCAACTCTATTGTCACTTTTTTTCTTTTTATCTGTCAGTTGAAAATAGGGAATAATTTGTTATGTGTATCTCTTTATCAGCTATGTTTGCTAGTCGATGGATTTCAGTGAATGATCATAGAATCAACCTTTGTAAATGACCATGAAAGATATTGTTAGAAATTAATTAAAAATAGTACCATTTAATTGATATCACAAATTCATTATCTAGTTTAATTAGCAATTATTTATCTTGTACTTGATGTTGTGGCTTCCTTATGTTATTGACAATTTATCCTATTTCAGTATTATATGAGGAGATTACATAATTAGTGGCGAATAAGATGACCCTGAAAAGGACTTATTCTGATAATTAGAGTTGATTTGATGAAGTATCACATAATGGGGTAAACTATTATAAAACACGAAATGTGTACTAATTAAAGAGTTAAAAAAAAAACAGGAGTGGCTGTGTGGTAAGAAGCTTGCTTCCTGACCACATGGTTCTAGGTTCAGTCCCACTGTGTAGGATCTTGGGTAGGTGTCATCTACTATAGCCATGAGCTGACCAAATCCTTGTGAGTGGGCCAAACTGGGCCAAACAGATATGGTGTAGGACTAGGAAGTTGTTCAGGAATTATCAGTACACAAATGTTGCTAAAATGTATAGAATATTAAAGAGCTTCCTTGTATATCTAATAGCTGCCTCATAAACCCTTCCTCCAGAGAGATCCAATAATGTTTTTCAAAAAGTTACTGCAGGGAGGAGGTTACTTTGGAGAAGCTACTTAAGATGAGCCAGAATCTTATCTGGAAGAATATTTGTCTTTCATCCAATACTTAATTCTATAGATAGCACACACATTGAATTTTCTAGTAATTCATGGAAATTTATTATACAAGAAGACAAGAAAATATCAAAAACTGAGAAGAAAGTTACATACTTTGTTTATAGCATATAGTTGCCTCATGAGGACCATATGTCTGAAGTCTCTGAATATATAAGTGAGCTCATTTACCATAAAAACAGGATGGTCATAACCAGAGTGTTCTTTAGATAAAGTTAATTTAAACTGACATATTAAATATTTGATATCTATATGTCTGTGGAGTTGTTGGTTGTTTCTTCCCTTCAACTAGACACTTTTTACTTAAAAATGTTTCTAGGTGTAGCTGATTGTGGCCACTTATCAATGATACAATTTTTAAACATAGCAAAGTTTGAACATACTTTATGGAGGTGTAAAGATTATGTTGTCAAGAATTACAAAAAAACACAGCAATCATTAAAAGATATTTCTCATGAGTTATAAAAATCACATCTAATGAAATCTTTGTTTAAAATAGAATATTCTATAGCAAAAAGTTGTTTTTATATTCCATTGTTTCATTCAAATAAACAGTATTCTCAGAAGAACAATATTTCCTTGACTATAGTAACTAATTTAAGAACTGGAAAAACATACTTTCTTTTCTTAAATGCATTTGTCAAGTATCTGCCAGACTTTATATATATAATTCTGTGTGTAGCATATATTTAACAATTGATCTCACATCAAGAAAGAAAGAAAGAAACATCTAAACACTGAAACAATATTTGGCTATTAGATCATAACAGTCACCTCACAGAGAATAATTTCAACAAAGCCTTGGATTATTTTAGTTGAATAGGAAGTCTCAGAAGAGGAAGAAAATATTACTAGCTATGTTAACACTGATAATATTGAAAATTTCCTTTATATTTTATAAGGAAGATTGCATACCCTCAGGGAGACAAGTATTGCAACATCAGTTGAGATATATTCTGTTCAGTGAGATTACATTTGGAAGACGGAAAACAGAAAAAGATATATATCATTTTCAATTTCTTGTTATTGCATTTTATTTTTGTATTTTATTTTCATTGCATTTTATTTCCAGGTATTTCTATATATGTTTTGTTATTTATCAGAAACTTAATATTCCTGCTATTTTTATTCTGATTTCCATTAACAAGACCTTGTATAAATATTCGACATGATATCAATGATATGCAATGCTGTTTGGATGTAACCGAAGAAGTAGCTAAAACATGAAATTAAACTGGACAGCGTAGCAAATCTATTTTTACTTTATCTTTAATTCTTATGCAATTTAATTCTTATTCATCTATTCTTCTTTAATAGATATCCCATTAGGAATATTCAGGAAAAAATAAAGTTTGCTAGCGAAAATATATAAAGTGAAAGTAAAACTTCCAATGGAAAAAAAGAAAAAGAAAAAAACTATAAATAGGCCTTTAAAATTGGTTTCAATGAATGTTTTAGAAATATTCTTCAGAGAAATATATACATACATTCTGATTTCTAATCCATAACGACTGAAAATATGTAGCCCTGCAGATATGCCTATAATTCTTTATTAGCTTTCTAAAAGGATATATAGAATTTTAAATCTGAAATACTTTTATTCTGCTATCAATAACTTTCACTGTTGCAAGTCAAACATAATATAATATTTTCTTATTCCTACTCGTCTATCTTCCTTACTTGATACCTTTATTGTTTTAGCTACCAAGTAGCAAGTTTTAAGAGCTCCAAAACTTTGTGCCAAAAGTTCTATTTTTCAATTAATATATGATTGCAGCCAGGAATCATACCCATAACTAATGCAATTCTTTAGAAATAAAATATCTACAACCATCAAATGACATGTATGTATAGTCAATATGGACACATTGCTTGAATATGTTATTCAAAGTTATTTTATTATATAAGACTGCAGACAATTCAAATAATATTCCAAAACCATTAGTGTGAGTCAGGAACGAAAATAATTAAATAAATTTTCTATATTCTTGTTCATTAACTGAAAGCATCAACTATTAACTAAGTGTTTTGACCAGTAGCAGTGTTATTCTTGAATATCTACAACCATAGGCACAGAAGTGGCTGTGTGGTAAGAAGCTTGCTTCCTGACCACATGGTTCTAGGTTCAATCCCACTGCGTGGGACCTTGGGTAGGTATCTTCTACTATAGCCACGAGCTGATCAAAGCCTTGCGAGTGGATTTGGTAGATGGAAACTGAAAGAAGCCCAATGTATATACATATATACATATTTGTGTGTCTGTGTTTGCCCCCCCCACGCCATCACTTGACAACCGATGTTGGTGTGTTTATGTCCCCGTAATCTAGTGGTTCAGCAAAAGAGACCAACAGAATATGTCCTTGATCAATTTATTCGAGTAAAAGACAGTGCTCCAGCATGGCCGAAGACTGAAACAAGTAAAAAGAATAAAAACAATTGTTGCACACACATAGATGAACATAAAAAAAAAAAAATTATGAGTACAAAAATGCTTTTACTGCTGAGATTGAAAATGATAAAACCTCTATATTTATGTGGATATATTTATTACTGATAAATAAAGTGCCTTTGTTGATACAGTCTAAGACAGAGCTATGAAGCCAGTCCTGACAGGAAATGTAAAATCATCTAAAAATGTGAAATCTATGGTTATAAAGAAAACTGAAAACATTTGACTTTGACAATTCTTCTTTCAAACAATATCAGTAAACATCAATCAATTATTTTTACATATAACACTAGGAGTTCTTTCTCATCCAGATGTTATAACAGCTTTTGCATTTCTTTGAATATGTCAATAAAATGTCAGATTATATAGAAATTCTATTTTTTACCATATGACTGCATAAAGATATTTCCTTGTCTTCTCTTCATTTTGCTTTTGTAAGAATAAATATAACTTCTTATTATTTCAATAAATTTAATATTTAATCTGAATACGAATATCTAGAAATGGTGATATCTTTAAATAGAAAAAATTATTCTTCTGTTATACAAACCTTTGAAGGTATGACAGTTGATTGTAACAATAATATCATATACAGACACTAGTCACATCAACAATATTCTCATGGTTTCAAACCTTACTAGAGTCATTGTATCCTACCTTTCTGTAAAGTACCATAGTTTGTTCACCTTGTGTGAATGAATGCAGGCATAGGAGTGGCTGTGTGGTAGGTAGCTTGCTCACAAACCACATGGTTCTGGTCTCAGTCCCACTGCATGGCACCTTGGGCAAATGTCTTCTACTATAGCCTCGGGCCAACCAAATCCTTGTAAGTGGATTTGGCAGCCGGAAACTGAAAGAAGCCCATCGTATATATGTATATATATATGTGTGCATGTATGTTTATGTGTCTGTGTTTGTCCCCCTAGCATTGCTTGACAACCGATGCTGGTGTGTTTATGTCCCCATAACTTAGCAGTTTGGCAAAAGAGACCGATAGAACAAGTACTGGGCTTACAAAGAATAAGTCCCGGGGTCGATTTGCTCGACTAAAGGCGGTGCTTCAGCATGGCCACAGTCAAATGACTGAAACAAGTAAAGGAGAGTAAAGAGTAAAGAGTTATACAAGTCCCTTAATTTTGAGTATTTCTATGGACAGGACAAACCTTATCAATGAAGAAAGTTACATTGACTAAATTAATGTTAAATTTAAGACAGGTGAACTGTAAGCTTAACACTAAATCATATTAATTCGATAACCTATGAAATATTAAGTGAAGGATAAAAGGAGATGTTCAGTGCACTAAAGATTCACTTAGGGAATGAAATCTCCCAAGGCCCTCTTCTCTTTATCTGTGTAACTTACGAGGGGCGTTCAATAAGTAATGCCCCTGACCCACTTTCCATAGCAGTAGAGCAACGAAACTTGGCACAGTTATTAGTCTTTTTCTACATAGGAACCACCCAGAGTTACGCATTTCTCCCATCTTTTGATGCAGCTCTGGAGACCGTTTTTGTAGAAGACCCCTGCTTGGTCCTCCAACCACGACGTGACTTCAGAAATCAAGGCTGCATCATCTGGGAAACGCTTTCCTTTCAAAAACAACTTCATGGCTGGGAAGAGGTGAAAATCAGAGGGTGCAAGGTCAGGAGAGTAGGGAGGATGGGGGAGGAGTTCATAGCCACACGCCTGTGCTTCTGATCTGGCGACACACGAGTTGTGGACCGGAGCGTTGTCCTGCAGGAGGAGGATGCCTTTGCTGATCTTGCCCCGCCTCTTGATTTCGATAGCTTCTCTTAATTTCCTCAAATGTGAAGCATAATAGGCTCCTGTAATTGTGGTACCCTTTGCCAGGAAGTGAAAAAGTCTTTAACGTTTCAAGCCTACGCTTTCCACAGAAAGGAACACAGAAAGAAACGAGAGAAAATATAGAATGTGTAGTGGCTAGCGTTCTATCATGGCGAATGATATATATATATATATATATATATATATATAGTCATTATGTATGTATATATGTATATGTGTGTATATATATATATATATATATATATATAGTCATTATGTATGTATATATGTATATGTGTGTATATATATATATATATATATATGTATGTATGTATATACACACACACTACTAGTTCATTTAATTTCATGTTTAGATATCAGAAAGATAATTCTATTTATCACTTATCTATGACACCTGTTCCCTGCAAGAATGTATGGAGTGGATGGATTTCTATAGGTTTGGGCATATATCAATAACCAAAAGTGAGTTTAAATACTACCAAGAGCAATTTTGCCTCTTATCTCACTGGTCTTGATAAAATAAACACTACCTGAGTTTTTGAGATGTTCTAATCGGTTACAGCCATAGAGAGTCTCTCAACACAATAATGCTTGTACTCTTTCACACAGGTCAGTACTCACTATTAACCTTCTCAGTCATGTTTAACTCAAACAAATAAGCAATATAGAGAAGAACTCTAGTTTTCTTGACAAAATCATAGCAACTTTTTCTAGTGAAGATGTCATGATAAAATGCACCCACTACTCTGTGACATGATCCTTCAACAATCTAACAGTTCTAAATACGAATCAACTCAAACTGTCATGTGCCATCCAACATATGCTAGCATATATTGGATGATTGCAATATTTTTATAACAATAAGGCTGCAAGCGAGCAGAATCGTTAGCATACCAGGTGAAATGCTTAGTGGTATTTCGTCTGCTGCTGCGTTTTGAGTTCAAATTCTGCCATGGTCGCCTTTGCCTTTCATCCTTTCGGGGTCGATAAATTAAGCACCAGTTACGCACTGGGGTCGATGTAATCGATTTAATCTGTTTGTCTGTTCTTGTTTGTCCTCTCTGTGTTTAGCCCCTTGTGGGTAGTAAAGAAATAGGTATTTTTTCTGCCTTTATATTTGAGTTCAAATTTTGCAGAGGTCGATTTTGCCTATCATCCTTTTGGGGGTTGATAAATTAAGTACCAGTTGCATACTGGGGTCGATTTAATCGACTGGCCCCCTCCACAAAAAAATTTTGGCCTTGTGCCTAGAGTAGAAAAGAATATTTTTGTAACTATCCTATTATCATATTTAATTAAATTCTTGTGAATCATTAAACTATTCAATGGATAAGGAAAAAAGAATTTGTCTGTAAATAAAGCTATCACTTTTTAATGTGCAAGAATCAATGTGCTTATATACCATTGGGAATTGTCATGTTCAGTGAGTAACATACAGAAGCACATTTATGAATTAATGGTCCCAGCGTTTTGGCTAAGGGTAATATTCATTGTTGAATACAAAGTGTGAAATCTTTAAGTAAGAAAGTTAACGATAGTTTTATGCATTAGTTTGAACAGAGGAGTCATTGTCTATAATTAATAAAACTGTCATAATTTTCAATGGCACAAACAAATAAATAAATAAATAAATGAATGAAAAAATAAATAAATAAACAGAATGAAATCTAGAAAGAAAGTGTTCCAACAAGAATGAAGTTCCAACAAGTGATCAGTTTGAATTCTTGCTGACTTACAAGACATGGCAACATAATCACAAATGACAGGATGTTAAAATTCGAAAAAAACTTGATTATGCTGACGTGTTACAAATGTTTATGGTATTAGCTACTAATACAATATAATCATTATGCATTTTTCAAAACTATTTCAAATTTAATAAATCACATCATAAAGTAGAAGATAATAGACAACAGACAAAAGTTTGTTTGTTTTTGTTCTTTTTTTTTGTTTTTAAACTTCTTTCTAAAATTTAACACAGAATACAATTACTGCTTAGAGACATCAGAAATACGTGAATTATACTTCCAATGTAATGAGCATTAACATTAAAAATGTTAACAAATATCTTGTTACATTTTTCTTATTGATAAAATCTCTTTATAAAAGTTAATTTCCTGTTATTTGCTATCTTTCTGAAGCCAAGATCGGTTTTCACACATCAAAAGTTTCCTTTAATACTAGTAAAATTCTTTCTATGCATTGACATTTCATTATTTTCCTCAGTAGAAGGTATTTTTCGTATTTATGACATTAATTTTTTTCTTCACATTTTTAGTGATTCACACATCAATTTTTAGACAGAAATCTGTTTTTGTTTTCATGGAGAATATATTCCCAGCATTTTGAAAGAACTGTAAAAATTTGTAAGATCTGCCTATAACTCTCATTTAATATATATGATATTTGGAATCCAGAGAAATTCCCCAGAAATCCTGTAAGATTTACTGAAGATGTTTTGCATTGCTAAATTTAATTATTTAAGACTTTATCCTCATCTGAATACATTCACTGCAACATATTATATTAATTAGTAAATACATTTAAAATGATAAATAATTGACGGGTCTAACTTAGAGTGCTGAAATTTTAAATATCAACTCTTAAGTAAAATACAGTCCCTAATGTTGAAATGACACCATCTAGTTAATACTGTGATAGAAGAGCTTATGCTAATGAGCTTGTCAGATCTTTTTAAATTTCTGTTAAATAGGTGCAGGCATGGATGTGTGGTTGCTTCCAAACCACATGGCTCTGAGTTCAGTCCCACTGTGTGACACCTCAGGCAAGTGTCTTCTGCTATAGCCCTGGGCTGCTAAAAGCCTTGTGAGTGGATTTGGTACATGGAAAGTGAAAGAAGCCCATCATACATACATGCATACATACATACTTACACACATACACTCACACACACACACACACACAAATACACACACACAAATACACACACACACACACACACACACACACATAATAATAATAAATAATATATATATGTATGTGTGTGTGTGTATTTGAGTTGAGACCCCCTTCGGTCATGACTGACCATGGGATTGCACCTAGAAAGTGACCCTCTGAAGCACAAGTCCAGGCAAGGTTGTTTTTATGGAAGGGGCCAATACAGCTTGGCACCTGTGATGTTGCAACTCATTTCTACAACTGAGTGAACAGGAGCAATGTGAAATAAAGTATCTTGCTCAAGAACACAACATGCAGCCCAGTCCAGGATTGGAACTCAGAACCTCACAATCGTAAGCTAGATGCTCTAACCACTGAGCCATGTGCCTTCACTATTTATATATATATATATATATATATATATATATATATATATATATATATATATATATATATATAATATATATATATATATGCATATATGGGTACAGGACATCACACCTAAGTGTGCAAGTTTATCCCCCACCATCACATGATAACAAATGTTGATTTGTTTATGTCCATGTAATTTAGTGGATCAGCAAAACAGACTAATAGACTAAGTACCAGGTTTAAAAAAGTCTTGGGGGTTGATGTTGATGCATATTAATGCAACTGATATGTTGTTCCAAATCACACATAGCTCCATCTGACACCAGAGGCCTGTAGCCATTTACTGGGCCTTGATCCCATTTCATGCCATGAAGAAGACAATGATGGGCTACACAATTTGAAGAATCTGAACTCAGAATGTTAAGACCAAGAACTCAGTCTGTGAGATTTTTTTTTAGTAGCATTATATCAAATGTATAACCATAATCATAGACATAAGCATTCAGGCTTCTATACAGTTTCCAGCTTTCAACTTCCACTCAATATAGCTCGCAATATATTGGTCAATCCAAGGCCATAGTAGAAAGCATTTGCTCAAGGTGCCATGCTTTGAGATTGAACATGGAACCACTGTGCTGAAAAATGAACTTGTTGACTTTACATGTCTAGGTCCAAGATATGGTTAAGAAAATACTATAAGTGTGTCGATAAAGGTTTTTTTGTAAACAAAAATGATGATTTATAATTTCAATCGCATCATTCATTACTCAATGATGGCAACAGAAAATGGCATGCTTTCATATACCAGAAACAATAACAACTTCACAATATCCGTACATTCTGAAGCTTATTCAGTGTGACTGAGTCCTCATTTGTTAAACATTTGGTAAAGCCTAGAAGTCTTATTGTTCTGATTAAAACCATACTGATGATAATAACTACAAAGAGGATAGAATATTTCTATCAATACCCAGGAGGACGTAACACTAAAATAATGATAAGTTGCCAAAGTAAAGAAGGGAAATATGAAAATGATTGGGATAATTTGTCTGCAAATAAACTTTGCTTTTGCTGTAACGATAACGAACAAACCAAATTTACTATCAATGATCTTACAGTTACTTTTGACCAAGTCATGCAGATACTAAATTGTTTTAAAATTTATAATGCAGTGAAAAAAAAAATCAGTATACATATAAATTACAGTAATAGTTTCTTTATCATCATATTTCTTTCATGTGTAAGTGCTCTGCAAATTATTTGACATTTAATTTATATATATATATATATATATAATGTATATATAAACTAGATTTTATGTCTAAAATATTTTTAAAGCAAAGAACACACACAGAGGAAAAAAAAATTGATCAAACAAAATAAAAAATAAAATTGATATTCAAAATATTACAATCATATCAACATCAATAATTCTAATATGCAATAAAGAAGCAGAGGCACACATGGTAGAATGCCAGAAAAATAACTTACAGCTTCATATATATATATATATATATATACACACTGATGTGTATATACATGTACACACATATTTTGTTGTATAAAAATATAGTTGTATCTGTGAGTAGGACAGAGATAGGAGAGAGATTGAGAGATAGAGAGAACTGTCTCTATGTATGTCGTCCTTGCATTCAGAAACTACAAAATGAACACCCACAAAACCATATATATATATATATAGATATATGTGTATGTATATATATATATGTGTGTGCATGTATTTATATATATATATGTGTGTATATATATATATATATATGTGTGTGTGTGTGTGTATGTGTGTGTGTGTATATATATATAAACTTGGAAATGGATGTCACATTGAATTAAAATAATGAATAATATATATCTATATCTATCTATGTATCTATCTATCTATATATATATATATATATATCTATATATATATACATATATATATATATACACACACACATATGCATAAATGGGCATAGGACATCACTGACGGTGCAAATAACATTAAAAATGTAAACAAATGAGTTAAATATGAAAACAACTAGAAAAATATGCAAAACAGGGCAAGTACAGAGAGAGGACCCTTCATCAGTTGTAGGCTGTCTATTTCCTTCTCATTCTGAGCATTCAATGACAATATGTGTCTCCAAAGACAGTTGCTCTCCAAAAATTTTAAAATAAAATTTAGGATTTTTCCCTCCCATTCTGGTCAAACGACTATCCATGTTTGTTTTCATTTAGTTTCCTTTTATGTTTCCAGTCATGTTTTATTTTAGAATTTATGGAAGCAACTATTTTTGAAGACTCATATTATCATTGAATGCTCGAAATGAGGAATAGACAGCCGACAACTGATGAAGGGTCCTTTCTCTTTGTTTACCTTACCTGTTTTCCATTTTTTCCTCATTATTTACGTATTTAACTCATTTGTTTACGTATTTCATATTATTTTCACCATCGGTGATGTCCTGTACCCATATATGCATGCATATATATATATATATATATATATATTATATATATATATATATAATATATATATATATATATATTCGTCCAACCCATGCTAGCATGGAAAACAGATGTTAAACGATGATGATGATGATGATGATATATATATATATATATATATATACTATTATTATCATTACTATCAAATTCCACCAAATTCAACTTTGCCTTTCATCCTTTCAGGGTCGGTAAGATAATTACCAGATGATCACTGGGGTCGATGTAATTGACTTTTACCCTCGTGCCAAAATTTCATAAGGTGTTGAGCCGGCAGAATTGTTAGCATTCCAGGTGAAAATTCCTAGGGGCATATTGTCTGTCTGCATGCCCTGAGTTAAAATTCCACCATGATCAGCTTTGCCTTTCAGCCTTCCAGGGTCAATAAACTAAGTACCAGTGAAACACTGGGGTCGATATAATCAAAAAGTCTCCTATTCCAAAATTTCAGGCCTTGTGCTACCAGTAGAAAGGATTATTATTATTATTATTATTATACTATCAAATTATTGTTATACTATCAAATTCCACTGAGGTTGACTTAGCTTTTCATCATTTCAGGGTCGATAAATTAAGCACCAGAGAAACATTGGTGTCAATATAATCAACTAGTCCCCTCCCCCAAAATTTCAGGCCTTGTGCCAATAATAATAGAAAAGATTATTAAGATTGTTGTAATTATTATATTATTGTTATTATTATTATTATCGTTGCCAGCCTCGCCTGGCCCCCATGCCGGTGGCACGTAAAAGCACCATCCATTCATGGCCGTTTGCCAGCTCTGTCTGGCACCTGTGCGGGTGGCACGTAAAAAGCACCCACTATACTCACGGAGTGGTTGGCGTTAGGAAGGGCATACAGCCGTAGAAACACTGCCAGATCTGACTGGGCCTGATGAAGCCTTCCGGCTTCACAGACCCCCAGTTGAACCGTCCAACCCATGCTAGCATGGAAAACGGACGCTAAATGATGATGATGATGATGATGATTATTATGATTATTATTATTATTATTATTATTATTATTATTATTATTCTACACTAAGGGAAGTTTGTATAACATTTATTTTGAGACAGAACAGCCAAACCTCCACAAAATCACATAAGGCAAAAAAATTAAAAGGGAGTAGAAATGTCAATCTCCCTGCACTCCACTCTCTCTAACAAACTGCAAGAGAAAAGAGATAGGGAATGGGAGACACACGGAGAAGTAGAAATGTGATGATGATGTTAGCCGTGTACTTTTGTATGATGTCAAAATCTGGTTTTCTTTCTCCTCCATATCTTTTCAGCTTTCTACCTTTCTGGAATAGCGGCATAGAAACACAGAACGAGAAGCACATATTCATAGAGATGATATGTGATAGAGAGAGAGAGAGAGAGAGAGAGAGAGAGAGAACGATAGAAAGGGTTAGAGGTGGTTGCAGTTTGAAAAACTGGATCAAACAGATTACGGTCATATTCTATTGCTGACTTCTTTTGTATTAAGTGAACACAGATTTCTTTTCTATGTTACTCAAATTCTTGGAAAAGATTAACCACTGCTAAGTGATAAACTACTACTACTACTACTACTACTACTAATAATAATAATAATAATAATAATAGTAATAATGATAATAGTTATAATAATAATAATAATAATAGTAATAATGATAATAGTTATAATAATAATAATAATAATAATAATAATAATAATAATAATAATAATGATAATAGTAATAATAATAATAATAATAATAATAATAATAATAATGATAATAATAATGATAATAGTAATAATAATAATAATAATAATAATGATAATAGTAATAATAATAATACTGGGACTTTCCAGTACATACAGACCGAACCATCAAGGCCAATAAACCAGATATTGTTGTGAAAGACCAAAACAATAAAGTTTGCCTATTGATCGACATGAGCATCCCCTGTGATCATAATATCTCAGCGAAAGAGTTTGACAAGCTCAGAAAATATAAAGACCTACTCATTGAAATTGAGAAAATGTGGCATCTCAAGGCGGTTACAATACCAGTGATCGTAGGAGCACTAGGAATGATCAAGAAGGGAACCGAAAATTATATGAGAATGATCCCTGGCTTACCATCCCTGCAAGAAGTGCAAAAGATTGTCTTAACTGGTACATCACACGTATTGAGAAGAACATTGTCGATGTGAGAACTGTTGCTGCTCATGTATTTTAATTTAACTTAAAAAAAAAAAAAAATGAACGAACTATTGAGTTTGGTTTAATGGCCTACCAATGTATACTATGAGTTTCTTTGCCCTAGGAGTCGGGAAGACACTCGGCGAGAAATGGAAGCAAATTTGAAAGAAGAAAAAAAAATAGTAACAATAATAATAATAATAATAATAATAATAATAATAATAGTAATAATAATAAAAATAATAATCCTTTCTACTATAGGCACAAGGTCTGAAATTTTGGGGGAAGGGAATAGTCAATTTCATTGACCTCAGTGCATAACTGGTATTTATTTCACTGACCCTGAAAGGCAAAGTCAACCTTAGTGGTATTTCAACTCAGAACGTAAGGACAGATGAAATGCCACTAAGCATTTTGCCTGGCGTGCTAACAATTCTGCCAGATTATTATTATTGTTGATAATAATAATAATAATAATAATAATGATAATAATAGGTGTACGGAAAACACTCGGCAAGAAATGGAAGAAAATTTGAAGAAAGAAGAAAAATAATGATGATGATGATGATGATGATAAGAAGAAAAAGAAGAAGAAGAAGAAGAAGAAGAAGAAGAAGAAGAAGAAGAAGAAGAAGAAGAAGAAGCAGCAGCAGCAGCAGGAGCAGCTTGTATTACCGAGGGAAAAAACCATATTAAACATAAGACTAATGAAACAGCAAACCCAAAAAACTAGCTTCCTTCCACTCGCAAAGCCTTGGAGTCAATAATGCTTCTATAATAGCAGAAGGGATACTTCAAAGGTACACATGGTTGTAAAGATAAAGCCATCAACCAAAGAATGCAGAAGGGTAAACAAGAATATGTGCATGACAAAGCTTTTGGCAATATTGGCCATACATGGATCTTGGAAACACTAGTCATGAGTAGGACATTGGTCTTAAATTTTGGCACAGGGGTAGCAATTTCAGGGGAGGTACTAAATTGGTTACATTGGCTGCAGTGATTAGTTGGTACTTATCAACCCCAGATGGATTAAAGGCAATTAGCTATTTTGTTTTCTGTATGTGGGTGATCTCAAGTTGAATATGGATTTACCAGAGAAATTGAGTTTTTGATTTTAATCACTCAGGTAAGAGTATGGAAAGGGTCCATGGTTCTAAGATACTTCAAGACTGGTGGAAAAAGGAAGAACTGGTACCTTCATCAGTTAACATACATGCACTCTGTGGAGAATTCCCCTATGATTAATTAGTATAAAACTGATCTTCTCTGACCAATATATTAACAGGACCATGCCATCCTTTGAAGTTTCGTATTCCTATATGACAGGTCTTTATGATAGTTCCTATATGATAGGTCTTTAATAGTTATGCTGTTGATTGACACACATTTCTGCCTATGATTACTATATTTATTAATGTCCAGTTATCAGAATATTTTAAGACAAAGATTTATATACATCTACACAGAAATCATATTAATTCAGGCATACAATCTAATCTGAATAGATAACAGCATCACTCACATAAAAACGTGTCTTTGAGTGCAGAGTATTTCCAAATTATATATAAATATAGATTGCACCTTTCATACATCTTTTAACACATGTAAACATGATCAAAAGAATTCATAGAAATACTGTTAAACTGCTACTTACATTTTAGAAAGCTTCAGAAAACTTGTTTAAGTTCAAACAGTTGTTACTCATATTTTAAAAAAAAGTCATTTGGTTCAAAGCAATTCATGAAAAATACTTTGTTTCATTTAAACATAAAAATTGACAGTTGTATACTAATATTACTATTCATTTCTGCAGCTTTCTTCATAAGAATAGATCGATACAATAAAACTTATCAATGAAATGCAATAAATTTCTCTTGTACTGAAAGGAACCAAATATGATGAGTTATACACTTTAGATAGAAAAAAGAAAATGAATATGAAAAGGGTTCTTTATTTAGATATAAAAATAAACGAAAATGCAAAATGTTTGAATGCATGAAACATCAAACAGATTACACTAGAAATATGTTTTAAAATATAGCTCAATAATAACCTAAGCCCCTTCAGTAAACATTCTTTAAAAGTTGTACAGGAATTATTATTATTTTTTTTTTATGTATTCACTGTCCAGAACAAGGGGACCAGCATTGATTTTTTGGTGCTTTGAGTTGTTATGAAGAACAAATTTAATAAATAGTATTTCTACACGAATGATTACTGGTTTATACAGTTCCAAAATAAGGTTCCATTGAAGTGATATTATATATCACTGTTAATAATAACAACAAAACAACTTCTATGAACAGCTGCAGTTTTGTACACATATATAAGTTTGCTACAATAAATTTATAACCTTTCTGTTCCTTGCAAATGTGTTAATGTCCAACCAAAAATAAATATTGTCCAAATGAAGCTATTTATCATAAACAGCTGAATATGTAATTTTATTTTTACCATTATGTAAAAATGTTTTACCTTTTACTGACAAATGGTAAATGTCTTTTAGATTCATACATGCATGTGTACACACAAACACACACACACAGAAAACAAAATGACATTGAAAATCATCTTTGGCTAAGAGACACCAGTCTCCCCCAAGTTTATATGTGTCCTCCCCACCAATGTAAGCATATTTTTCTACTGGTTTTTTATTGAAAAGTATTCACGACGTACTTTCATAATAATATTTAGGCGTAGGAGTGGCTGTGTGGTAAGTAGCTTGCTTACCAGCCACATAGTTCGTGTTCAGTCCCACTGCATGGCACCTTGGGCAAGTGTCTTCTACTATAGCCTTAGGCCAACCAAAGCGTTGCGAGTGGATTTAGTAGACAGAAACTGAAAGAAGCCCGTCGTATATATGTATGTATATGTGTGTGTGTATGTGTGTGTATATGTTTGTATATCTGTGTTTGTCCCCCACCAACATCGCTTGACAACCGACACTGGTGTGTTTATGTGCCTGTAACTTAGCGATTCAGCAAATGAGACCTATGATATAAGTACTAGGCTTACAAAGAATAAGTCCTGGGGTCGATTTGCTTGACTAAAAGGTGGTGCTCCAGCATGGCCGCAGTCACATGACTGAAACAAGTAAAAGAGTACTTAGAGTTATGTCAGAAGCAATACCTCAAGGACTGATGAGAAAAACAAACTTTAATGGTCTGCTCATTATTTCATTCTTCTACAGTTTTACACCCGAAATTTGAGCTGCATACCAATAATAAAGCATATAAGGGGGTTCTGAATAGTTCCTGGCTTTGGGCAAAAGAAAAAATAGGAGGATCAGTCAATTATGATTTCATTGAACATATTCCCCTCTCAGATTCACACACTTATTGCAGCAGTCCTTCAGTTTTTCTCAGCCCTGTAAAAGAGCTTGGAGTGAGGAGCCTCCAACCAGGTCTTTCGTGAAACCCTTAAAGCCAGGAACTTTTCAGCAGCCCTTCATATACTCTAAAAGGCCATCTACTGTTTCCTAAATCAAAAACAAATGTTCTTCAACAAATGATTACTTCTGATAGGCAATGGATTCCTCCTTCTATTCTTTGACACGTTTCAGTCATTTGACTGTGGCCATGCTGGAGCAATGCCTGAAAGGGTTTTAGTTAAAGAAATCGACCCCAGGAGTTATTCATTGTAAGGCCTAGTACTTATTCTATTGGCTTCTGTTGCTGAACTGCTAAGTTATGGGGACATAAACACACCAACACCAGTTGTCAAGCGATGGGGGGTGGGGAAAGAGACAAACACGGACACAATGACACAAGCACATAAATATATAAATATACGTGTATATGATAGGCTTCATTCAGTTTCTGTCAACCAAATCCACTCACAAGGCTTTGGCCAGCCCAAGACTAAAGTAGAAGACACAAGGTACCACACAGTGGGACTGAACCCAGAACCACATGATTGAGAAGCAAGCTTTTTACCATTTCTTCAAAAATATATACTGTTTTATGTGGTCTTTCATCAAAGTAGGGAACTATAGAATTTCCAAAATAAGGTTGATTGGAATTCATGATGATTTTAAAAAAATATCTTGGTTCGATGTTTCAAAGACCAGAATATGAAAGTATTTTTGATAAAGAAAATATAAGTACTTATAGACTTTTAGAATTAAAACTGACCAAAATCTTTTGGTCAAAACTTTAGATCAATTTTCATTGTTTATACATGGCAATTATTGAATGTTATTCTATTTTGTATTGAAATAGGCATTTGGAAGCTAAAAGCAATAACATACAAATTACTTGTATAGTCGTTACTATTTAAATTACCACAAATATTTGTCTAGCATGAATAAATCATATATATATTTATTCTCCCACCTTTTCCATCACAGATTATTCCATCACTGCAAATACTGTTTAGAAAAGCATGATTTTGTAATCCGATTTATTAAAAAAAAAATCAGATTATTTCATTTACTTTCTTTAGAGTTTAAGAAAACAACATTATAAAGGATGAAAAAACATTTAACAACAGGAGTTAAAGAGTAGCAGATTAAACATACTTCTGATCAATAAAATAAGGGCCTGCCATCTATAGGATCAATTGAGATGACAATATCTCTTCTCTACCAACTTGTGGCCAACTGTCACAATATCAATATTAGTAAATTCCATATTATATGTGAAAAAGAAAAATACAGTAGTAATATTCTGTTGTGTTTAGAGAGAGTCATTTTCTATTGGTGCCCTATAATTTAACACACTCAATGGTAAAATTTCCCCTTATTTCTTATTTTTATTTTCCTAAAATTTTCGTTGCGTCTTGCAACCTTTTCAATAGTCAAGACTATTGAAAAAGTTGCAAGACGCAACGGAAATTTTAGGAAAGTAAAAATAAGAAACAAGTGGAAATTTTACTAGTGAGTGTGTTAAATTATAAGGCACAAAAAAAAATGACACTCCAGACACAACAGAATATGCTTCAACACACAAACTCATATAAAGAATTTTGCAAACCAAATCCCAAAACGAAATATTACACACACATACACAGTAAATGTGTATATGTATTATATATATAACTAAATGTATATATATGTATATATTTTTATATGAGTGTATAAGTGGGTATGTGTATATATGTGTATGTATTTGCTAACGTTGTGGCTGGACAAAAAAGACTAAAATAGCATATTTATTTCAAATGTAATAAACAATTGAGGGAATACAATGTAATGCAAAGGAAAGAAAAAAAGATCTATAATGATTCTATCACTATATTTAAAGTAACACAATATAGAGACACACATACATACACATACATGTGTGTGTGACATGTGCGTATACATGTGTGTGTATACATACACACACACATATACATTTATGTATATATATATATACACATATATATATTATAGAAAATCAGATCAGCATTTGGCTCTGAGTCAAATCAAGATGGCTGACAATGAGTAGAATTAATTTGTGGCAGGCTTCAAAAATAGCTCGTTATTTCATTCGGTTTCCCTGATTATATCATTACAAATATCTTCGATAAACTTAAAGATCTAATTTTAGATCCAGCCTCTGTCTATTCTGGAGCTATTTAAACATGCTTTATTATTCTCCTTCTCTTTCTCTTTCGCTTTCTCTGTTTAACAGACTAAACTGTTTTGTCTTCTAAATCCTACTTGTCTGAATTACAATATTTGAGGTCACATGCAAGAAATACTTTTGTTTACATTTTTCATTTTGGCTTAGGAAGTTCTAAGGATTACTCCATCTCTCTCTCTCTCTCTCTTAAGAATAACTCATGGTTTTTGGGCAGCTTACAGTGTTTCAGATTTGGAATATTCCCCTACCAGACCTTCAAACAGAAATTTAAACTGAATATTTTTATTTTATATTTTCTTATTTTTTGCTTCAGATTTTGAAATTATAAAACAACTTAAGTGTATGAATTTTTTTTGTATAATTCCTTTGCTTTTTGGTAGTTACATTGTGGCCCATCTTATTTTTCTTACCTCAGGGATATAGTAAGATAAATTATGTCTAGGATTAAACAAACGAATCAAATTAAAATTAAATCTTGTACATTGTATGAATAAGGGAAGGTCCAAAGTTTCCTGATCTACATATGTTTATGAAAGAAACTGAAAAATAAATTTCATTATTTTACAAATATCATCTTGTATCTGAATATAATTATTACATGGTTGACTTAATATTTGAATCCTTTACTAACTAAAAAATGCTCAACAACAGCAGTCTCTACTTCATCAGCATTTGAAAATGCTTTCCTCTCAGCTTATATACTCTTTTACTCTTTTACCTGTTTCAGTCATTTGACTGTGGCCATGCTGGAGCACCACCTTTTAGTCGAGCAAATCGACCCCAGCACTTATTGTTTGTAAGCCTAGTACTTATTCTGTCGGTCTCTTTTGCCAAACTGCTAAATTATGGGGATGTAAACACACCAGCATCGGTTGTCAAGCAATGTTTTTTTTTGGGGGGGGGGGGACAAACACAGACACACAAACATACACACACACACACATACATATATATACGACAAGTTTCTTTCAGTTTCCGTCCACCAAATCCACTGACAAGGCTTTGGTCAGCCCGAGGCTATAGTAGAAGACACTTGCCCAAGGTGCCACGAAGTGAGACTGAACCCAGAACCATGTCATTCGTAAGCAAGCTACTTACTACACCGCCACTCCTACACCTACAAATATGTAAATTTTGAAAATATACAAATAGCAACTGTGCACCAAATCAAGATATGGAAGGTGGCTGAATCCTGTGAAGCTGATTTCTAAACCTGCCTTATTACGTCTGCCTTAGTGAATGCAGAGGTATTGTTTTCAGTAGCGAATGCTTATTTGTTTGTTTGTTGTCCATGGACAAGATATCTCAAGAACTGCTGGATGGAATCAGATGAAACTTTCAGGGATGTTTGACCACGTGACTAGCACAAACTGATTAGATTTTGGGATCAATCCAGTACGGGACTAGGATTCTGGATTATTTTTCCTGATATTTTACTTAATTTTTGAAAGTGGTTGGGTTCATTTTTAGCATTCTTGTTTGTAAGAGCAGTCAAATTTATTTCCGATATTCTCATATTTTAAAAATCATTTCTTCTGGCTAATCATTGAGAGGGCATTGGTGTTGCCTTGGCAGAGGTTTGCACTCTCTGAGTCCTCTTGTTTGCAATTGCAACTATGATAAACTGGAGCTCTGCTGTGGGGGAAGTTACGTTTCTAAAGTCAATTCCCTCTCATTACAGTCAAGCTGTTAAAGAATGAGATTTGACATGTTTCAGATATCATCATTTTATGTCTACTTTTCATGCAAGGCCAGGAACTTTTGGACCTTCCATTGCATGTAGAAAGATATTTTTCTCTATCACATTCAAATCTGTTTTAATATTCATATCTCTTTAGTACCACTTTATGAACAATCCTATACTCTTTTACTTGTTTCAGTCATTTGACTGTGCCATGCTGGAGCACTGCCTTTAAGGCATTATTGGTCATCATCCCTTGATGGGCATGAACCACCAACCTTTTGGTTAACAGCCGAACATGCTAACCGATTGCGCCACAGAGACCTGTGTATATCAATAGTAAATTTGAGTTAAAGTACTTCAAAATTATGTCCAGTTGGCATAAGATATATGATAAAAAAAAATTAATAAATGCGACTTTTAAAGCCTAGCCAACCTCATGGGCCCGGTTTCCTGGTTTCTATGGCGTATGTGTTCCCCAGCTGGATGGGATGCCAGTCCATCGCAGCATTACTCATTTTTGCCAGCTGAGTGGACTGGAGCAATGTGAAATGAGGTGTTTTGCTCAAGAATAAAAACGCATCGCTCGGTCCAGGAATCGAAACCACAATCTTGCAATCATGATGCTGACAACCTAACCACTAAGCCACGTGCCTCCACAAATATAAGATTACGGGATAAAATGATAATGAAACAGATGAGTGAATAAAGGTACTCATTTCCTTCTTTCATCCTTACATGGTCAAACTTAAACAATATGAAAAATTTCTCAGATGAAGAACAAGTTTTAATAAAATATTTTTATGAACTAAAGTAAAGGTTGGATAGAGGAATTTAAAACGAAAATTTTAACTCAAATCGAAATCCAATTAGAATAATAAATCAATATTTTCCTTGATTTGAATTTCAGTTTGTTGTTGGAATTTTAATTCTTCTTTTCCTTTGAAATAACAATTGGAAATTTCTTACAGTAAAAGAAACTAGAAAAATTGAATCAAATTCTGTCCCTTGATATCAATCTAAATCCGAAAACGTAATTAAATAAAAATGAAAGAGAAATGAAGACATTAATAGAACAAAACTGATTTTTAATAATATTTAATAATTCAACTATTTGTTATAAATTTATCATTGAAAATTTAAATGATATTCTGAAAATTTCTCATCGAATTATTTAATTTTCGTTTGTATTCGTTATCGAAAAATCATTATTAGTACAAAAGCAAGACATCTAAATGGTGAGATGTTGGATGTTACCAATTCATAATATTATCTTTACATTCCAGCAGCACAAAAGAAATCTGTTTTAACCTCATAAAGCTTGATTGCAGTTTTTAAAAACCTGGAGCAACATTTTAATCAGCAATATGGCACAAGTATATTGGCGGAGACAGACTTCAATGAAGTAACAGAGGTAAGTGAATGCATCTGTTTTCATAGCAATGAATTGGCAGAACATTTTGTTTCATCCCTCTACATTTAGATGCAGGAGTGGCTGTGTGGTAAGTAGCTTGCTTACCAACCACATGGTTCAGGGTTCAGTCCCACTGCATGACACCTTGGGCAAGTGTTTTCTACTATAGCCTCAGGCTGACCAAAGCCTTGTGAGTGGATTTGGTAGATGGAAACTGAAAGAAGCCCATCGTATATATGTGTGTGTGTGTACATATATGTGTGTCTGTGTTTTCCCCCCCAACATCGCTTGACAACTGATGCTGGTGTGTTTATGTCCCCGTAACTTAGCGGTTCAGCAAAAGAGACCGATAGAATAAGTACTAGGCTTCCAAAGAATAAGTCCTGGGGTCAATTTGCTCGACTAAAGGTCGTGCTCCAGCTTGGCCGCAGTCAAATGACTGAAACAAATAAAAGAGTAAAAAGAGTAAAGAGTATTTTCAGTTCAAATCCCACAAATGTAAATTTTGTCATTTATGGCTTACAGGTGACCAAAAGTACCTGTAATATGCTGAAATATCTTTGACCACAATTCTACTAATTACATGAAACAAACATCACTCTTAGACAATGCAGTTGTTATCATATATTATACAATAAGATGTGTTTGATCTATTTGTTAGAGCTTGAGAACTGAAACTGAAAATATGAAAGCCAAAATGCAAAAGTTTAAGAAAATGTTATCTTCATAAAAGCTTTCTCAATTTGCAATTCATGAATAAATTACATTTGTGGCCATATTAAGCCAGTGCTTGGTGTATAATATATGCTATAAATGGAACCTAAATTAAATTCTAGCCATTTCATTGAATTATAAATATTGTTATGGATCCAGCTGCAGATATGAAGGAAAAATGTATTAAAATCATCAAACAAGAGGAAGGAGAGGTGGTTATCTAATTAATTACAAGAGTTTCATTACTATTCACCTGCCAGCTGATATATTTGAGACATTTAGAAAATTAATCCTGAAAGACAATGTGTCTCAGATTTGTGAAAGTGGATCCTTCCACTGTAGATTCTGATTTTGTTTGAAAACCAAATATAAAAACTAAGCTTAAAATGTTCCAGCATTACATAAACTCTCTTAAGGCGGCGAGCTGGCAGAAACGTTAGCATGCCAGGCGAAATGCTTAGCGGTATTTCTTCTGCCGTTTATGTTGTGAGTTCAAATTCCGCCGAGGTCAACTTTGTCTTTCATCCTTTCAGGGTCGATAAATTAAGTACCAGTTACGCACTGGGGTCGATGCAATTGACTTAATACCTATGTCTGCTTTTGTTTGTCCCCTCTATGTTTAGCCTCTTGTGGGTAATAAAGAAATAGATATTTCCTCTGTCTTTACGTTCTGAGTTCAAATTCCACCGAGGTCGACTTTGCCTTTCATCCTTTCGGCATCGATAAATTAAGTACCAGTTGTGTACTAGGGTTGATCTAATCGACTGGCTCCTTCCCCCAAAATTTCGGGCCTTGTGCCTAGAGTAAAAAGATTACATAAACTCTCTTACATAACACTCTTTGTTACTAAAGAGACTAAGATACACAAGTTAAATATTCAGTCCTGATATACAGCACTAATGTAAATTCTTTTTGAGGTGTTAGGTTGAAAATGTGACTATCGGTTTAAACATGCTATTTGTGCTCTAGTTTTGCTTAATAATGTAATGTTAAGTAGAAAATTGATGCATTAATATGTTTTATGCTAGTTTAAAACTTTCAGTTTGAATTAATGGGGATGGTGAGCATTATCATGTCTATAATCTATATAAATAATAATCTGATTTATTCAACTGATTTTATAAGAAAAATAATTGAGCTCAGTTATTGTAGGGTGAGTTTTATATATATATAGAAATAGTGATAGATTTGAAAGTCTATTAATTAGCATCTGATAAAAATGAACTTAGTCTTCCCATTTACAATTGCCATTCAATTTGATTAATGTAATTTGATTTGTGCAATTTAAAGTGCATTGGAGCTTGGAAGCATTCCAGGAATGGATCAACATTAGATACCCAAGTTGTTCATAAAGTTAGAGGCAGTATAGCACTACATAATAGATCAGGTACAGAATCATCGTATAAGGATTTGATAAATTTGCAAATATTTGGTTTAAAGTCATACTGGACTTTGGAAATATTCCAAGTATTGGATCAACCAAAAACATTCAGTGGTTTATGAAGGTCAAAGGTAGAATAGCACTGTTTGAACAAAATATTTAGTGTGGGGTCCCTGCAAATGTGGAGTCCTTTACAATATGTCATTTTTGATTCTATGTTAATCTAGACTGCTTCATTTCATGGTTCTTTTCTATTACAGGAGTTAGTTTTTAATGAAAGTGTAATAATAGGAAGTAAAATGAAAACCAAGGAAATGAAAGGCATTTAATTATTGTATATTAGCTGCTGCAAGAATATATATCTTAAAATTTTTCTTGCATTTCACTATTTCATTTCAAAAGAAAATTATACAAAAGTTTTCATGCCATGACAGATGGTATATCTTTGGCATACTTGACCTGGAGGAGTGCACCAATTTCCAGAGTTAACTACAGCCAATTTCTTCCAAAAAAGTAAGACTGACAGGCAGAAAGAAAAAAAAATAACAGAAAGAATTTACCCCAGTATAAGACTGGTAGATTATTTGTTGATCCTAAAGGGATGAATGACAAGGTTAGTACTAGAAGGATTTGAAATCAAAGCATAGAAAGTCAAAACAATTATTGCAAAGCAATCTATTTGACTCCCTAATAATTCTACCAATTTGTCTCATTGTATACACAGGCACTAACAAGTCTTCTAATATAGCTGTAGGTTGACCAATGCTTTGTGATTAAAAGATGGTAAATGGAAACTGGAAGAAACCCATTGTGTGTATATGTGTATTTTTTTTACATGTTTTTGTGTTTTTTTGTGTGTGTTTGTATGTTATTATGTGTGAGTATGTCTTCCTTTTGTCTTGACAAGTGAATGTTGATTAAAAGCAAGTCACTGTTCAAAGGTGGCGAGTTGGCAGACACCTTAGCACACTGGGCGAAATGCTTAGTGGTATTTCTTCTGCCGTTATGTTCTGAGTTCAAATTCCACCGAGGTCGACTCTGCCTTTCATCCTTTCTGGGTCAATAAATTAAGTACCAGTTACGCACTTGGGCCGATGTGATTGACTTAATCCCTTTGTCTGTCCTTGTTTGTTCCCTCTATGTTTAGCCCCTTGTGGGCAATAAAGAAATAAAAAACAAGTCACTGTTCATCCATTGGCTTACAGTTCTCCATAAAATCATATCCTGGTGGTTAATTGTTTGATTGACAAAGGGAAATATTATCTTTTTTGGAAACAGATGAGGGTTGGTGACATAGAGAACATCTGGTTGTAGAAAAATCTACCTTAACAAAGTTATTGTCTGATCCATGCAAATATAGAAGCATATATGCTAAAATAATGACAAAGATATATCTAACAGACCTAATGATCATGGCAGGACTGATAAACAAACAATATATCTACTCCATCATGGACTCTGCATATCAAACTCTTAGAAATCACTATATCTAGAGAAAAAAACTGGATAATGATGGAAGAGCAATAAACAGTTTAATTTATTGTGCATAAATACACATCATGTGCATGCAGCAAGAAATTCCATTCACAAAATTTCCATTATTTCCTCTCCACCCACTCGGCTATATATATATATATATATATATATATATATATATATGGCTGTGTGGTAAGTAGCTTGCTCACCAACTACATGGTTCCAGGATCAGTTCCACTGCGAAGCACCTTGGGCAAGTGTCTTCTACTATAGCCTCGGGCCGACTAAAGCCTTGATGAGTGGATTTGGTAGACGGAAACTGAAAGAAGCCTGTCGTATATATGCATATGTATATATATGTGTGCGCATTTGTGTGTCTGTGTTTGTCCCGACAACATCGCTTGACAACCAATGCTGGTATGTTTACGTCCCCGTAACTTAGCGGTTCAGCAAAAGAAGACAATAGAATAAGTGCTTGGCTTACAAAGAATAAGTCCTGGGGTTGATTTGCTTGACTAAAGGCGGTGCTCCAGCATGGCCACAATCAAATGACTGAAGCAAGTAAAAGAGTACAAGAATATATATATATATATTTATCAATATAGGGTAGCAAAAAAATTTTAGGAAAATTTTCTGCAACCAGCGGTCAAGTGAGAAAATAGAAATAGTCACAGACTATATAATATATTCAACAAAAGTATTAAGGAATGACCCTGACAGGTCGTTCAACTCACTTGAAAAGAGCAGCCAAACTCAAACTGCAAAAATAGTAGTAATTCTGAAAGCTAAAGGAGAAATAAAAACATTTATCCCTTTCAACTTTGTACCCTGCAAGGTTTCAACAATTTTTACACAATCGAACTTAATTAAATTAAATTAAATCCGTTTACGATTGGCTTGTTTCATCAGCAAAGTCGCCAAAAGAAAAGGAGAACATATACACACAAGGCGACACCACTGAAGCCCCGAGTATATATATCCTAATTTTTCGAAATCCAACGTAACCGCGCCAACTACTCAGCAGCAAAATATAAACTGCTGATACAATTTCAGAATTAGTCAAAAATTATTAATTTATCAATATAGGGTAGCAAAAAATTTTAGAAAAATTTTCTGCAACCAGCGGTCAAGTGAGAAAATAGAAATAGTCACAGACTAATTTAATTTAATTAAGTTCGATTGCATAAAAATTGTTGAAACCTTGCAGGGTACAAAGTTGAAAGGGATAAATGTTTTTATTTCTCCTTTAGCTTTCAGAATTACTACTATTTTTGCAGTTTGAGTTTGGCTGCTCTTTTCAAGTGAGTTGAACGACCTGTCAGGGTCATTCCTTAATACTTTTGTATATATATATATATATATATATATATATATATATAATATATATATATATTTACTTTTGAATGTTTTTACTTATAAAAAAAGACAGGAACTGGATGATGTTCACTGTTGGAACACTATAAAAACAAAGGGCTGTTACAGTTGGATGGCTTCTAAAATATGAGGGGTTAGTCATTGTTGGATTGCTTTTAAAAAAGACCAGATGGTCATGTTTGGAATACTTGACTCTTTTTTCTTTTATTCTTTTAGTTTTAGTCATTTAACTGCAGCCATGGTGGAACACTGCCTTGAAGGATTTTAGTTGAACAAATTGACCCCCCAGAGCTTATTTTTTAAAGCCTTGTACTTATTCTAGCAGTTTCTTTTGCAAAACCACTAAGTTACAGGGACATAAATACACCAACACTGGTTGTCAAGTAAGTGATGGGGGAACAAATACAGACTCACATATAGACACACACACACACACACACATATATATATATATATATATATATATATATATATATATGTATGTATATATGTGGTGGGCTTCTTTCAGTTTCCATCTACCAAATCCACTTGGCCTGAGGCTAGAGTAGAAGACATTTGCTCAAGGTGCCACACTGTGGGACTGAACCTGGAACCAAGTGGTTGCGAAGCAAGTTTCTTACTACACAGCCATGACTGTGCCTTTTATTGATGATAATTTTTAAAAATTTCTAATCCATATACATATAACTTTAAAAAAATTTCAAAACAAAGAAATTAACCATTGTCATTTTTTTTTCTTTTTAAGTGTTTCAGTCATGTCTTTTTCGTGTTCCAGACACAACCATCCTGTCACTTCTTTCAAAAAGTTCTAACTGCAGCAAACTCATTTTTTTTTTTTCTTTTTTAAGGGAATCTTCTTTTGTGCTAAGTAATTTTTCAAAATATGTCTCATGGGAAAATTTACAAAAAATATATTGTCAGATGCAGAAATTTTGTCACACACATTTTAAATAGAAAACAGACTTCAAATTTTTACAAATCTGTACATGTGCAATGATTTGAAATTATCCACTTCATTCTGAAAAATTTCCATTTGAGACTCTAAACTTTCTTTTGTTAAATTTTTTTTTTAAAATGGCTATTAGATACATGATGAAAAAGACATGACACATCTAGTTTCATAATTGTAGGTCTATCATAATTTTTAAAACTGAAGCAGCAGCAATTGAAAGAGATCATCCTTTTTTTTTTATATTTGTCTTTCAGTATTGGTTGTTATGATATATTTACAGTATTTCCACTCACCAGTGGAGGCGCATTGGCCCAGTGGTTAGGGCAGGGGACTCGCGGTCGGAGGATTGCGGTTTTGATTCCCAGACCGGGTGTTGTGTGTGTTTATTGAGCGAAAACATCGAAAGCTCCACGAGGCTCCGGCAGGGGGTGGTGGCAACTCCTGTTGTACTTTCTCACCCCAACTTTCTCTCTTTCTTCCTGTTTCTTGAGTAATGCTGTGATGGACTGGCATCCTGTCCAGCTGGGGGGAACACATACACCATAGAAACCGGGCCCATGAGCCTGGCTGGGCTTGAAAAGGGTGCATAAAAGAAAATTTTCACTCACCTACCTCTTTTCAGCCTATATATTCTGGTATTTTTTTTAATACACAAAACAATTGATTTTCTGGAATGTCACATTATTTTGAAATTTCCTTATAAGATTTAACCCTTTAGTATTCTGAGGTCGTTGCCAGTGCCACTGGACTGACTATTGTGCAGGTGGCACGTAAAAACACCATTTGAAATCATCCAACCCATGCCAGCATGGAAAGGAGATGTTAAACGATGATGATGTGTCCATCATTTTTTAAACCAGCTGAGAGAGATTATTAGCTATTATTTCTCACAGGTCAAGTTTTAAAAAAAAATGGTACATGACCTAGAAATGGGGTTGGGAAAATATAATTGATTATATTGATCTTTGGTACTTGACTGGTACTTTATTTTATCAACTCCAGAAAGTTGAATGTTGAAGTTATCATCGTGACAAGAATTCAATTCACAATCTTACAATATAAGAAAATAACTCAACAAAACAATTTTTAAAAATCTGACACTTAATACATCTCCATTGAAAATCTATAAAATAAAATCTGTTCTGTCTGTGTGTGAGTCTTCTAGGAGTCTTCTAGGATCTCATCTGTGTGAATCTTCTAGGATCTCATCTGATTGCGCTCAAATTTGATATGTAGATACCAACGGTATCAGGGCGTGTATAAGTCTTGAAAAAATTACAAAAATTGATTCCAGGTGAGAATGCAATCGATAAAGCCGTGGGAACGTGCATTTGTATGCACAAGTACAACAGCTGTTGCGATCGATACTATGCGTATGCAAGAAAAATGCAAGTGCAGTTTGCGCAAAAAAAGCCAGCTGGCTTGAAATAATGCCACAAAATGCAGTATATTTAAGAGACCAAAAAAGTAAAATGCAAAAGAGATATTTTCTTCAAACTTGGCATGAAGGAAGGAAAGACTATTTGGTTTCTCAAGAAGTTTTTTGTTGCCTTAACTTCGTTTATCAAAACCAAAAATTTTATTGAAATATAGGCATGCTTATTTATTTTTTAATGAAAAGAAAACACTGATTGATTTTTATTCAGCAGATATGATTCAGCACCGTTCATTGGTGCTGAATAACGTTTTGCTCGTTATTAAATATAAATATAAACTCGACTAAATCACAGGAATAATGTGCTCAGAAAATAACAAAGATATTTAAATGCAGACCTAAATGAAATGTCAGTCATTTTCTTATAAATAACATTCAGATAATCCTGAGAAAAAGAAAAAAAACTTCATTTATCTTAGTCTAGCTTACTGTCGTCTGCTTTTACCAATTCATCATCGCCATAGTTGTTACAATTACATCTTTCCTTCTTCTCCATGTTCATTTTGGACTTTCTTCTCCAGTGGTAAACAATATCACAGTTAATTGCTTGTCAATCTGAAGTGCATCTGAACTTTGTGCATAAGTGTGAGAAGATAAAAGCCATAAAAAGATTTGGCCATTTGAAATTACAGAAAGTCTTCTTGACGACATGTCTGGCCCCTCTCTCTCTCTCTCTCTCCCTTTTCCTCACTATCTCTCCCTTCTTTCTCCCATTCTCTCTCTCTCGCTATTTCTTTAACATTTAAGTTGAATGACCATTTATTTTCTACAAAATATATATTTTATTTTATTCTCAGATCGTTGTTAATTTATGAAGACATTAAAGATAATAAAAATAGAAAGATGGAATGAATATTTAAATTAAAGTAAATTTTAGTGTATGTGTGTGAATACATACATACATACATATATATATATATATATATCTAATTTTGACACAAGGCTAGCAATTTTAGGAATGGAGGATAGCCAATTACTTTGAGACCAGGGCTCAACTGGTATGTATTTCATTGATCCTGAAGAATGAAAAGCAAAGTTAACTAGGGCAGAATTTGAACCCAGATTATGAAGTATTAGAAAAGGTGCTTCAAAGAATTTTGTCCAAACACACTAATGATTCTGAAAACTGGCTGCCTTAGTAATAATAATAATAAACCTCCCTACTATAAGCACAAGGCCTGTATTTTGTGGAGTGGGACTAATCGGTTACATCAAATTAAACTAATTTGGTACAAGATCAGAAATTTTAGGAGGAGTGTAAACTATTAAATACATATTGACCCAGTACATAACTGGTACATTATTTTATCAACTCTAGAGGGATATATATTGATTTCAAATTTTGGCACGAGGCCAGCAATTTCAGGAGAAGGAGGAAGTAAGTCAATTATATCAACCGCAATGATCAGCTGCTACTTATTTTATCAACCCCACAAGAATGAATGGCAATGTTGACTCCAGTGGCATTTGAACTCAGAACATTAAGTCAGAAGAAATGCCACTCAACATTTATCCTGTTGCAGTAATGATTCTGCCAGCTCACTGCTGTAAAGGGATATATATTGACTTCAGCACATAACTGGTACTTTATTTGATCAACTGTAGCGGGATGAAAGGTAAACTTGACCTTGGCAGGATTTGAACTCATAATTTAAAGGGCTGGAATTAAATACTAAACACATTTCACTCCATGTTTTAAACATGTTGCCAATCAACATGTCTAGCATAATTCACGACTACATTTAAGTTAGTCTCTGTCTAAACAACAAAGTCTCAACTTTGGTGGCAACAAAATATTAATCTCAATACATGATTGGTACTTACTTCATCAACCTTGAAAGGATATAAAATGCAGTCTACCTTGGCAATGTTAATTATACTAATGATACTACACTCTCGAAGTGGTTGGCATTAGGAAAGACATCCAGCTGTAGAAACTCTGCCAGATCAGATTGGAGTCTGGTTCACCAGACCTCAGTCAAATTGTCCAACCCATGCTAGCATGGAAAGCGGACAGTAAACGATGATGATGATGATGATGATGATAATGATTTCTAAAATAGCTACAAATGCCTCAAATTAAGGGATAGAGTAGAGGGTCAATTTAATCCTTCCTCTAGTATGTAACTGATATTTAATTTATCAACTCCAGACAGCATATTGATTATTATATCTTGTTAACAAACAAACATATTCATAAAAAAATTTGAATAATTTATTTGATTTCAACAAAATTATGTATTTTTAAAAAAAAAAAAGATTCAAGTCATTTCTAAATATTCCATGTTTTTGATTCAAGTAAATATGAATAGGGCTATCAGATTTAATCTACTGTAGCCAGACTAGCAGATAATTCTACCAAAAATAGCACAGTTATTTGCAAGCAAAACATGGTAAGTATGCATGCCATTATATAACTATTTCTCTTGAAGCTTTTCTTTTAAAATTTTTATCTGAATTTCTAAGAACAGCAAAACTTCCAAAAACGTGATATACGTCTGATGAATTTTGTACAGGAAACTGAAAAGAATCTGGAAAGAACTAGAGACAGTCTGTATAGTGTAAACAGCGTGATTTCTATTAGATTAAATGTACACTTTGCAGTATGTTAATGAAAGCAGCCAAGATATACGTTTCAATAATGTCTGTTGACAGAAACTGTAATGAGAGAGACATACAAGAAGTAGCTATAGATTATCTCTTAGATGATTCACCCTATTTTCTTGATTTCCATGCACAACATAATTAAAATATATTACATGAAACTGCCACAAGCCTTTAACAACTTTTAGGAAATTATACCCATTCCTTGATCTTCAGTGAAATGGCTAATAGATGAGGAAGATACATTTTTGTAATTAAATTAGAAAGGAAAATAAAACCTAAAAAACAAAACCAAAAAATAAAAAAAGGAAACCAGCATGGATTTTTGGAAGAAAGTTTTGTTTATGTTTTGTCTAATGAAAGAGCAATATATTTCAGAATTGAAAAGCTGTTAAGGTGCCAGTGTATATAGATTCATACTGAAATCTCGAGTCTGTAGCTTTGTGTGAAGTTTTAAGTGAGTGAAATTCTAAGAGTGTGTATTCAGAATAGAAATTACTATGAAACTCTAGATGTGTGCTGCCTTATGTGATAATACAAGGTTGTATAGGTAAAAATATGTATATATATATATATATATATATATATATAATTTAATACAGAGATATAGTTTATGTAGTTAGAGTATATAGTTTGGTGCAATAGTATTAGGTGTGTAATAAAAAGATACAACATAGAAAGTTATGGAATTATGTAACTACAATATATGAATATTACGGAGATGTACTTGCATAGCAAGTGACCTGATCTGAGATCGCATGCTGGAACGAAAGCAACTGCAGCATGGAAGGTGTTTATAAGCCATTTAAGAAACACACAAAAACCGTTAGATTCATTTCAACATTCAAGTTTAATTTGTCATTCAAATTTAAATGTTGAAGTGAATCTAACGGTTTTTGTGTGTTTCTTAAATGGCTTATGAATATTTTTTAGCTTTTTATCTTTTATTTGTTCAGTCATTGGATTGCGGTCATGCTGGAGCACTGCATTGAAGGGTTTCAGTCAAACAAATCGACCCTAGTACTTCTTTTTTTTTTTCTAAGCTTCGTAGTTTTTCTATCAGTCTCTTTTACTGAACTGCTAAGTTATGGGGATGTAAACAAATCATCACAGGTTATCAAGCATGTGGTGGGAGATAAACACAGGCACAAAGACACATGCACACACACACACACACACACACATTGTGGGCTTTCAGTTTACATGTACCAAATCCACTCTCAAGGCTTTGGATGGGCTAGGCCTCAAGTAGAAGACATTTACCCAAGATGCCACACCATCGGACTATGTATGTATATAGTTTTACATAAAGTTAGGAGAGATGAAAATTTAATCATATACTACGGAAACAAAATATATGTAATTCAAACACATATAATCATGACAGACTCCTTTTACATTATTCACATTATTTACATTATTTAAATTTGATGGATATTTGTCCTCATCAAATATAAATAATGTACATAATTCCTCTCTGTTAAATATAGAACTGTATTAGACTCCTTTTAGTTTTCCTCTATCAAATCCACTCACAATGTATCGGTTGGCTTGGGGCTATAATACAAGACACTTGGCCAAAGTGCAGCACAGTGGGACTGAACCCAAGACCACACAGTTGGGAGCAAACTTCTCAATCACATAGCCATGATGGCACCTACAATAGTAAAGTAGGAATGGATGACCTCCCGATCCTTAATCCAGTATTATAAGTTTATGGCATTCGTAAGCCTCCCTATTTACACTGAATCTTGAATTCTTATATAGACACAAAGCCAGTATTTTATGGGGAGACAGATATGATGAACTGAAACAACAGCATGGTATATTACTGGTATTTATTTTGTTATTTATAGAATGATATGCTCGGTAAGCACTTAAGTTTTGAACTCATAATGTTAGGATGGTGCTAAATACTGTAGAGTGTTTTGTCTGCTATTCCACAATTTCTTCTCCTTACTGCCTCTGTTCTATGAGACAGTAAGGAGAAAAGGGAGTTTTACGTGGTCATATGACCTGCTAGAAATAGGAGCCAAATCTTCCTCAAATCACACTCTACTATCTTAAAAAAAAAAGAGAGAGTACATCCTATAATTATGTCCTGGATATATAAAAAGAGAGGAAGATACAGCTAGAAACCCACTGATTACAATGTACTCAATCAGGCCTAACCTTAGGCTAAATAAGAATGATAACAAAAGATTTCTATACCTAGACTAAATGCTTATAATTCTATCAAAAATAAGCAAATAAATAAATAAATAAATAATAAATAAATGAAAATTATTAAATTTGAGAATTTCTCCATAACTTTGTCATATTCTCTCAGTAAAGGAACGAAAGAGCAGATTAAAACAGAGAAAAATCAAGGAAAGAAAATCAATATTTTTGTCAGCTAAGAGGAAAATTTATCTAAAGAATACGTGTAAAATAACCAACATTTTCTTTTTACAACATAGTTAGCCAATAATTTCTAAAAAAAAAAATCTTATAATAAAAGCATCATTTCAGAATCTAACAAGTAATATTTGAGCAATAAACATAGTTTAGAGTCTGGGTATTTTAACAGAATTTCACTCGGTTTTTCTTCATTAGAAGGAATGTCGGCTTTGAATGTGAGCAACTAATTTGAATGGGGAGAATGAATTTGATTGAATATGGACAACCAATTTGAATGAGGACAACCAATTGCGTCAACCTGAGTATATGAAGCCAGCCAGCAAGGATGCTTATACAGGGTTAACAGGCTTGTTAGAAATAGCAGCAAATTGTACCTGACTATTTTCAAAATCTCTCTCTATATATATAAAGTTGAAGTTGTCTGTGTATGGCAGGTTTGGTAGCCTTCAACTAACACTATCTCCTCCGACACCCTGTGGCGCAAGTTGACCAAAATTGAGAGTATGATAGAAGAAGGCTTGCTCTTTCCTTTGTAGAAGAAAAATTTCAAATCAAACCATTTTAACACCAAAAATTATTTACATAAAAAAGGTGCTTTTTTTCTATGAAAATCCCTCTATTTTTTACGATTTTTTGACTGCTGTGTCGCCATTTTTCTGTGTATTTCAACCAGAAAAATGTTCACTTAAAGAGAATAACAAGCTACATAATGCAAAATTTTTACTTTTCAAAAATTCCAATTCTAAAGGGTCAAAACAAACCCGATCAATGGCGGGCGATACTACTAGTGTATGATAAAACACACTGAATAATTCAGTTATTCAATGTGTCTCAGCATACATTTTGAAGCTTACTCGATAGCAAGGGCTGATGATAGTCTCCTTCCTTCCTGTCACTATTCTTGGAAACACTAAGACTAGCACCCTGTTAGTTAAGACAATAAGGGTTCCAGTTGCTCGGATCAACTGAACAACCTGCCCATGAAATTAACAAGCTAGTGGAGAAGCACTCAAGAGACATGTGTATCCTCAATGTAGTACCTTGGGAGATTAAACATGACACAGTGTGTGATAACACTGGCTCTTTGAAATACAGGTACTACTCATTTTTGCCAGCTGATTGGACTGGAGCAACTTGAAACAGAGTGTCTTGCCCAAGGATACCATGCGCTGCTGGAAATCAAACTTAAGCTAAATATCCTAACTGCTAAGCCACACAACTTCACAGGCAGTGAAAAGGGTCATACCAACTGCTCTTTCTTACTATACATTTAAAGGGCTTACAGTTCCATTCCAGGATGCTACTAATGATGATAATTACAAAGAATTAATACATCCATCCTAATGCTTTATTATCTCATTATTTTCCTCAAACCTTTTGTTGCTTAATTTCATTTGGACTAAACAAAATGCTTCAGATTTACAGAAAGTAGAAACGGGATGTTGTGATGTTTAAGTCTTACAGTTCCATTCCAGGATGCTACTAATGATAATTATAAACAAAACATTAATAAATCCATCCTAATGCTTTATTATCTCATTATTTTCCTCCAGCCTGTTGTCTCTTAATTTCATTTGAACTAAGCAAGAACTAAGCAAAAAGCTTAAGATTTACAGAAAGAAGAAACGGGATGTTGTGATGCTTAAGTCTTTCCAAATAGTAAAGTGGACCTGGATAGGATTTGAAGACAGAATGTAAAACGGCATAATCAAATTCCACAAAGTAAGTTGATTGATGCTCTGTCGATTCTACATGCCACCTGCCACATAATCTGTTGAAATAGATCGCCGAATTCCTCAGAGAAACTAATCCTGTTTATCAATTGTGATATCAGTCTTGAACATAATAAACAATCACTACATTTACAATTTGAAGATTCAGACTTTGAGAACAAGGAACTCTTAGAACATAAGAATTCATTAACTGCTCTGGCTCATTGTGCTTTAAGATCTCCGTCATTGTAAGGTGTACATGCAGAACTTGACACTGTCAAAGGATCTTGATTAATACATTATTTTCTTTGATTCTTTTACTCAGTTCTGTTAACTTTTAGAAAATAAATCAGCTAATTTCAGAAGCTTGGATGTTATAGATTTACAGATTATCCAGATTTATTCACTGCATTGTACTGACATTCTTCAAACATTCAAGATAACACTAATGTTGAAATGGCAGCTGGCAGTAGTTAATGGAGGAGATATTTCCCTTGTTAAATCTACGACAAATATTACCTTGCTTGGAAACAGGAAACAGGTGAGGGTTGGCAATGGG